>NC_079215.1:64698796-64718796 GCF_029633865.1 Lampris incognitus
CACATTTGAATTTGAGTGTGTGTGTGTGTGTGTGTGTGTGTGTGTGTGTGTGTGACAGCAAGACAAAGAGAGTGAGAGAGAGAGTGTGTGGAGAGAGAGAGCGAGAGTGTATGTGTGTGAGAGAGAGACAGAGAAAGAGCGAGAGAGAGCGAGAGAGAGAGACAGTGGAGAGAGAGAGAGAGAGAGTGTGTGAGAGAGCGAGAGAGAGTGAGTAAGAGAGAGAGACAGTGAGAGAGAGAGAGAGAGTGAGTAAGAGAGAGAGACAGTGAGAGAGAGTGAGACAGTGTGTGAGAGAGAGCGAGAGTGTATGTGTGTGAGAGAGAGAGTGAGAGAGAGAGAGACAGTGAGAGAGAGAGTGTGTGAGAGAGCGAGAGAGAGTGAGTAAGAGAGAGAGACAGTGAGAGAGAGAGAGACAGTGTGTGAGAGAGAGCGAGAGTGTATGTGTGTGAGAGAGAGAGTGAGAGAGAGAGAGAGACAGTGAGAGACAGTGAGAGAGAGAGAGAGCGAGTGTGTGAGAGAGTGTTGTGTGAGAGCGAGAGAGCATGATAGAGAGAGAGAGAGAGAGAGCTAGAGAGCATGATAGAGATAGAGAGAGAGAGAGCTAGAGAGCATGATAGAGATAGAGAGAGAGAGAGCTAGAGAGCATGATAGAGAGAGAGAGAGAGAGAGCTAGAGAGCATGATAGAGAGAGAGAGAGAGAGAGAGAGAGAGAGCTAGAGAGCATGATAGAGAGAGAGAGAGAGAGAGAGAGAGCTAGAGAGCATGATAGAGGAGAGAGAGAGCAGTAGGTCATTAGACTTTAAATCAGAGAAATGAGAGAAAGAGGGGGAGATAATAGAAGTGGGTAGTATGGACACAGTGTGCCTACGTGTGTGGAAGCATCTAGAAAAGCATCTCTGCAGATGTTAGAAAAGAATCAGGCAACACCGTTTTGTTGCCCGTTTGGAGGACGAGGCGTTACTACCTGCCCCTCAGCTGACCCGCTATCCTCCCTCGTGTTACTACCTGCCCCTCAGCTACCCACTATCCTCCCTCGTGTTACTACCTGCCCCTCAGCTACCCACTATCCTCCCTCGTGTTACTACCTGCCCCTCAGCTACCCACTATCCTCCCTCACGTTACTACCTGCCCCTCAGCTACCCACTATCCTCCCTCGTGTTACTACCTGCCCCTCGGTTACCCACCATCCTCCCTCACGTTACTACCTGCTCCTCAGCTACCCACTATCCTCCCTCGTGTTACTACCTGCCCCTCGGTTACCCACTATCCTCCCTCGTGTTACTACCTGCCCCTCGGTTACCCACCATCCTCCCTCACGTTACTACCTGCTCCTCAGCTACCCACTATCCTCCCTCCCTCGCGTTACTACCTGCCCCTCGGCTACCCACTATCCTCCCTCCCTCGCGTTAGCTACCTGCCCCTCGGCTACCCCCTATCCTCCCTCGCGTTACTACCTGCCCCTCAGCTACCCCCTATCCTCCCTCGCGTTACTACCTGCCCCTCGGCTACCCCCTATCCTCCCTCGCGTTACTACCTGCCCCTCGGCTACCCCCTATCCTCCCTCGCGTTACTACCTGCCCCCTCGGCTACCCCCTATCCTCCCTCGCGTTACTACCTGCCCCTCGGCTACCCCCTATCCTCCCTCGCGTTACTACCTGCCCCTCGGCTACCCCCTATCCTCCCTCGCGTTACTACCTGCCCCTCAGCTACCCACTATCCTCCCTCGCGTTACTACCTGCCCCTCGGCTACCCACTATCCTCCCTCCCTCGCGTTACTACCTGCCCCTCAGCTACCCACTATCCTCCCTCACGTTACTACCTGCCCCTCGGCTACCCCCTATCCTCCCTCGTGTTACTACCTGCCCCTCAGCTACCCCTATCCTCCCTCGCGTTACTACCTGCCCTCGGCTACCCCCTATCCTCCCTCGCGTTACTACCTGCTCCTCAGCTACCCACTATCCTCCCTCCCTCGCGTTACTACCTGCCCCTCGGCTACCCACTATCCTCCCTCCCTCGCGTTACTACCTGCCCCTCGGCTACCCCCTATCCTCCCTCGCGTTACTACCTGCCCCTCAGCTACCCCCTATCCTCCCTCGCGTTACTACCTGCCCCTCGGCTACCCCCTATCCTCCCTCGCGTTACTACCTGCCCCTCGGCTACCCCCTATCCTCCCTCGCGTTACTACCTGCCCCTCGGCTACCCCCTATCCTCCCTCGCGTTACTACCTGCCCCTCGGCTACCCCCTATCCTCCCTCGCGTTACTACCTGCCCCTCAGCTACCCACTATCCTCCCTCGCGTTACTACCTGCCCCTCGGCTACCCACTATCCTCCCTCCCTCGCGTTACTACCTGCCCCTCAGCTACCCACTATCCTCCCTCACGTTACTACCTGCCCCTCGGCTACCCCCTATCCTCCCTCGTGTTACTACCTGCCCCTCAGCTACCCCCCTATCCTCCCTCGCGTTACTACCTGCCCCTCGGCTACCCCTATCCTCCCTCGCGTTACTACCTGCCCCTCGGCTACCCCCTATCCTCCCTCGCGTTACTACCTGCCCCTCAGCTACCCCCTATCCTCCCTCGCGTTACTACCTGCCCCTCAGCTACCCACTATCCTCCCTCGCGTTACTACCTGCCCCTCGGCTACCCACTATCCTCCCTCCCTCGCGTTACTACCTGCCCCTCGGCTACCCACTATCCTCCCTCCCTCGCGTTACTACCTGCCCCTCGGCTACCCCCTATCCTCCCTCGCGTTACTACCTGCCCCTCGGCTACCCCCTATCCTCCCTCGCGTTACTACCTGCCCCTCAGCTACCCCCTATCCTCCCTCGCGTTACTACCTGCCCCTCAGCTACCCACTATCCTCCCTCGCGTTACTACCTGCCCCTCGGCTACCCACTATCCTCCCTCCCTCGCGTTACTACCTGCCCCTCGGCTACCCACTATCCTCCCCCGCGTTACTACCTGCCCCTCGGCTACCCGCTATCCTCCCTCGCGTTACTACCTGCCCCCTCGGCTACCCGCTATCCTCCCTCCCTCGCGTTACTACCTGCCCCTCGGCTACCCGCTATCCTCCCTCCCTCGCGTTACTACCTGCCCCTCGGCTACCCGCTATCCTCCCTCCCTCGCGTTACTACCTGCCCCTCGGCTACCCACTATCCTCCCTCGCGTTACTACCTGCCCCTCGGCTACCGACTATCCTCCCTCGCGTTACTACCTGCCCCTCGGCTACCACTATCCTCCCTCGCGTTACTACCTGCCCCTCGGCTACCCACTATCCTCCCTCGCGTTACTACCTGCCCCTCGGCTACCCGCTATCCTCCCTCGCGTTACTACCTGCCCCTCGGCTACCCACTATCCTCCCTCGCGTTACTACCTGCCCCACAGTTACCCACTATCCTCCCTCGCGTTACTACCTGCCCCTCGGCTACCCCCTATCCTCCCTCCCTCGCGTTACTACCTGCCCCTCGGCTACCACTATCCTCCCTCGCGTTACCACCTGCCCCTCGGCTACCCACTATCCTCCCTCGCGTTACTACCTGCCCCACAGTTACCCACTATCCTCCCTCGCGTTACTACCTGCCCCTCGGCTACCCACTATCCTCCCTCCCTCGCGTTACTACCTGCCCCTCGGCTACCCACTATCCTCCCCCGCGTTACTACCTGCCCCTCGGCTACCCCCTATCCTCCCTCGCATTACTACCTGCCCTCGGCTACCCACTATCCTCCCCCGCGTTACTACCTGCCCCTCGGCTACCCCTATCCTCCCTCGCGTTACTACCTGCCCTCGGCTACCCCTATCCTCCCCCGCGTTACTACCTGCCCCTCGGCTACCCACTATCCTCCCTCCCTCGCGTTACTACCTGCCCCTCGGCTACCCACTATCCTCCCTCGCGTTACTACCTGCCCCTCGGCTACCCCCTATCCTCCCTCGCGTTACTACCTGCCCCTCGGCTACCCACTATCCTCCCTCCCTCGTGTTACTACCTGCCCCTCGGCTACCCACTATCCTCCCTCCCTCGCGTTACTACCTGCCCCTCGGCTACCCCACTATCCTCCCTCGCATTACTACCTGCCCCTCGGCTACCCACTATCCTCCCTCCCTCGCGTTACTACCTGCCCCTCGGCTACCCCCTATCCTCCCTCGCGTTACTACCTGCCCCTCGGCTACCCACTATCCTCCCTCGTGTTACTACCTGCCCCTCGGCTACCCACTATCCTCCCTCCCTCGCGTTACTACCTGCCCCTCGGCTACCCACTATCCTCCCTCGCATTACTACCTGCCCCTCGGCTACCCCCTATCCTCCCTCGCGTTACTACCTGCCCCTCGGCTACCCACCATCCTCCCTCGCGTTACTACCTGCCCCTCAGCTACCCACTATCCTCCCTCCCTCGCGTTACTACCTGCCCCTCGGCCACCCACTATCCTCCCTCCCTCGCGTTACTACCTGCCCTCGGCCACCCACTATCCTCCCTCCCTCGCGTTACTACCTGCCCCTCGGCTACCCACTATCCTCCCTCGCGTTACTACCTGCCCCTCGGCTACCCACTATCCTCCCTCGCGTTACTACCTGCCCCTCGGTTACCCACTATCCTCCCTCCCTCGCGTTACTACCTGCCCCTCGGCTACCCACTCTCCTCCCCCGCGTTACTACCTGCCCCTCGGCTACCCACTATCCTCCCTCGCGTTACTACCTGCCCCTCGGTTACCCACTATCCTCCCTCGCGTTACTACCTGCCCCTCGGCTACCCACTATCCTCCCCCGCGTTACTACCTGCCCCTCGGCTACCCACTATCCTCCCTCGCGTTACTACATGCCCCTCGGCCACCCACTATCCTCCCTCGCGTTACTACCTGCCCCTCGGCTACCCACTATCCTCCCTCGCGTTACTACCTGCCCCTCGGCTACCCACTATCCTCCCCCGCGTTACTACCTGCCCCTCGGCTACCCCCTATCCTCCCTCGCGTTACTACCTGCCCCTCGGCTACCCACTATCCTCCCTCGCGTTACTACCTGCCCCTCGGCTACCCACTATCCTCCCTCCCTCGCGTTACTACCTGCCCCTCGGCTACCCCCTATCCTCCCTCGCATTACTACCTGCCCCTCGGCTACCCACTATCCTCCCTCGCGTTACTACCTGCCCCTCGGCTACCCACTATCCTCCCTCCCTCGCGTTACTACCTGCCCCTCGGCTACCCACTATCCTCCCTCGTGTTACTACCTGCCCCTCGGCTACCCACTATCCTCCCTCCCTCGCGTTACTACCTGCCCCTCGGCTACCCCCTATCCTCCCTCGCGTTACTACCTGCCCCTCGGCTACCCACTATCCTCCCTCGCGTTACTACCTGCCCCACAGTTACCCACTATCCTCCCTCGCGTTACTACCTGCCCCTCGGCTACCCACTATCCTCCCTCCCTCGCGTTACTACCTGCCCCTCGGCTACCCACTATCCTCCCCCGCGTTACTACCTGCCCCTCAGCTACCCACTATCCTCCCTCCCTCGCGTTACTACCTGCCCCTCGGCCACCCACTATCCTCCCCCGCGTTACTACCTGCCCCTCAGCTACCCACTATCCTCCCCCGCGTTACTACCTGCCCCTCAGCTACCCACTATCCTCCCCCGCGTTACTACCTGCCCCTCGGCTACCCCCTATCCTCCCTCGTGTTACTACCTGCCCCTCAGCTACCCACTATCCTCCCTCGCGTTACTACCTGCCCCTCGGCTACCCCCTATCCTCCCTCGTGTTACTACCTGCCCCTCAGCTACCCCCTATCCTCCCTCGTGTTACTACCTGCCCCTCAGCTACCCACTATCCTCCCTCGCGTTACTACCTGCCCCTCGGCTACCCACTATCCTCCCTCTACACCTTTATCGGGTTCAGATTCAAACAGTCCCATCGGCACGACGTAACGACGTACATATTGCCAATCATTAATTTATTTAAATTAATTAATTAATCAATCATTTAACTAGCTTGACCCCCCCCCCACAGTACAGTGCCTAACTACCAGGGACGCCATAAAACATGGATATATTGAATACCCATCAATAAAACTTAATTTTTTGACCCCCCCCCGTTTCTCTATTAATTTGCTTCTGTCGTGCAGTGCGTTTAGCGACCACACGGGGGCAACGTTAGACTCTGCGGACACGCCTCATGAAACTCGGTGTGTCCGGCTAAAGTCGCCGAACGACTCGTTTCCTTTATAGAAATACAAAACGGATGGAGCGCGGGCTGCGGGGCAAAACGCGGCCTAATTATTAACGAGTTATGGGTCATTTAGGACCACAAAACACTGAGACTTTGTTGCCATTCTCATGAAGACTGTGTTCTCATTGCCTGCCCTCCATTAAACCAGAACAACTGCCCTCCCCTTTAAACTGCCCCACCCCCTCCTTTAAACCAGAACAACTGCCCTCCCCTTTAAACTGCCCCCCCTCCTTTAAACCAGAACAACTGCCCTCCCCTTTAAACTGCCCCCCTCCTTTAAACCAGAACAACTGCCCTCCCCTTTAAACTGCCCCACCCCCTCCTTTAAACCAGAACAACTGCCCTCCCCTTTAAACTGCCCCCCCTCCTTTAAACCAGAACAACTGCCCTCCCCTTTAAACTGCCCCCCCTCCTTTAAACCAGAACAACTGCCCTCCCCTTTAAACTGCCCCACCCCCTCCTTTAAACCAGAACAACTGCCCTCCCCTTTAAACTGCCCCCCCTCCTTTAAACCAGAACAACTGCCCTCCCCTTTAAACTGCCCCACCCCCTCCTTTAAACCAGAACAACTGCCCTCCCCTTTAAACTAGAACGACCAGGATTTCACTCGTACCTAGAACGACCACGGGCGGTCAAAATGACCGCCGGTGTTTAAACCCTATATTGTGTCAAGATAAATACCCAGTTGAGATATTAAAGCGTTACACATGTTAGTGTGTCTGTTATGAAACTAGCTGACACAAAATTAACCCTTTAACAACTTTTAATACCATTTTTCAAACAATTTAAAATGGCCGCCGTCCAACGCCTGTAAACACTGCAGCGCCTCGGCGGTAGTCATGCGGCGTCTGTAACCAGACATGTTGGACATCATCACACATCAAGTTTAGACTATTTCTCTCCACTGGAGGGCGCTAGTGTGATTCTAGGACACAGCAACGAACTTCACGAAGGAAATGACACACACGATCACGCGCAAATAGCGAGACGGTCATTGTGGCGGCTCGTGGTCGTTTTAGGTAGATCTCATCATAATTTTTGTGTGCGTGTGTGTGTGTGTGTGTGTGCAGTTGATCTAACAGTCATTTTAATGCAAACGTACACAGTTTTTGTAGAATTCAGGGAGCGGCAGGTGTGTATCTTTTTTCCCCCCGCAAAATTATGAAACTTTGAAAATCCAGAATGGTCATAACGACCGCCTCGGTCCTTGCAGTGTCAGCACCTGCAGAGCGAGGAGGTCGCTCACCTCTGACAGTGTGTCAGTACAGCTACACACACACACACACACACACACGGAGAGATAGAAACACACACGCCTACACTACGCACACACGTTCACCACCTTGCAGAGCGACGCACAACGTCGCGTGTCTGACAGTTTATCCTCCCTCACGCTCCCTCAGCCTCCATCACAGCTCCTCCCCCGCCGGCGGAGGAGCCACGCGGGCTCCGTCTCTGATGGGCTTGTTAAATCAGAAGACACGTCTTCTACAGCCGCAGCTCAAGCAACCAGAAACAAGATAAACACACACGCAGCGCTCTGACAGCCTCATCTGTTTCACTTCCTCTACGCACAACTTCACTTAACACAAGAATGCTAAACAACGTCCAACACAAACTCCCTCTGTCCGTCTGTCTGTCTGTCTGTCTGTCTGTCTGTCTCTCACACACATACACACACATGCACACACACATACACACCCACACACACACCACATATACACATGCACACAAACACACATGCACACACACATACATACACACACACCACATATACACATGCACACACACACACATACACACACACCACATATAGCCATGCACACAAACACACAAATGCACACACACACACGCACACACCACACATGTACACACATGCACACACACATACACACATGCACACATGCACACACCACATATACACACACATGCACACACACATACACACATGCACACATGCACACACCACATATACACACACATGCACACACCACATATACACACACATGCACACATACATGCACACACATACACACATCACATACACACACATGCACACACATACACACATGCACACACATACACACATCACATACACACACATGCACACACATACACACATGCACACACACATGCACACATACATGCACACATACACACATACACACATACACACACACATACACTTAAACTCACACAGCAGTTTTTCTTTCTTTCTTTTATTTCTCTCTCTTTGTTTTTTCTCTTTCTCTTCTTTCTCTTTCTCTTCTTTCTCCTTCCTTCCTCGCTTGCCTGTGCCACCACACACGCTACACAAAGATAACATCAGGCACGGTGACGTGTGTGCAATTACAGCATTCCTGTGTGATGAGCTCCACGTCCCCGCCAAGCTAAACGTAGCATTAGGCTCACAGGCATGTAATTAGAGAGGGAGGCCTGGGTGGGGCGCCCCGCGCGGGTGGGTGTGATACAAAGACGGAGTCTGTGTGCAGGAGGGCGATAGAGACGCAGTGTGTGCTTGTGTCGAGACCACTGGTGCCCCATAAAAGCTGTGGTTTCACTGTGTGTGTGTGTGTGTGTATGCACACTTGCATGCCTTCCGTGAACGTAAGTCATCATGAGGATGAGGTGAACCTGTAAAAATGGCTGCAGGAAGTGTTAGCTTTTACCCGTTAGCTTCAGTCTCCACCATGCTCCACTGCGTCAGTGAGGACTAAGCCCGGCACACCAGTCAACGCCACATAGCCCGGCACACCAGTCAACGCCACATAGCCCGGCACACCAGTCAACGCCACGTAGCCCGGCACACTGGTCCACGCCACGTAACCCGGCACAGGGGTCCACGCCACATAGCCCGGCACACCAGTCAACGCCACGTAGCCCTGCACACCAGTCAACGCCACATAGCCCGGCACACCAGTCAACGCCACGTAGCCCGGCACACCAGTCAACGCCACATAGCCCGGCACACCAGTCAACGCCACATAGCCCGGCACACCAGTCAACGCCACATAGCCCGGCACACCAGTCAACGCCACATAGCCCGGCACACCAGTCAACGCCACATAGCCCGGCACACTGGTCCACGCCACATAGCCCGGCACACCAGTCAACGCCACATAGCCCGGCACACTGGTCCACGCCACGTAACCCGGCACAGGGGTCCACGCCACATAGCCCGGCACACTGGTCCACGCCACGTAACCCGGCACAGGGGTCCACGCCACATAGCCTGGCACACGGGTCAACGCCACATAGCCCTGCACACCGGTCAACGCCACATAGCCCGGCACACCGGTCAACGCCACATAGCCTGGCACACTGGTCAACGCCACATAGCCCGGCACACTGGTCAACACCACATAGCCCGGCACACTGGTCAACACCACATAGCCCGGCACACTGGTCAACGCCACATAGCCCGGCACACTGGTCAACGCCACAGTCCCATTCTTTTTAGGATCCCCCCCCCATCGCACTTGGCCAACTACCCCACCTTTTCCGAGCTGTCCCGGTCACTGCTCCACCCCTCTGCCGATCCGGGGAGTTGCTGCAGACTAGCACATCCCAGATAGCAAAACTGCTGTGGCCCGGACCCGTCCCACACCCGACACTTTCATCCGGCCCACATACCACGTGGTATGGCGGCACTTGGGCGGTCCGCTCCTGTTTGCCAGATCTGGGCCAGAACCAAGCCGCATATACCACATATTTGCTAAAGGTGGCCCATATATGTTCTGTGATATTTGGGCCATATTCATCATTTACCACACGGGGCGCTGCAGGGTCACATCCAGATCACATGTTGCCCAGAGCACCGCATCTTTGCCAAAAAAGGCCCACATGTGATTTGGCATATTTGGGCCATATTTGCTATTATACATGTGGGCCACTTCAGGCTCACATCTGTTTTGTCAGGGCC
Organism: Lampris incognitus; assembly: GCF_029633865.1. Classification (NCBI taxonomy): domain Eukaryota; kingdom Metazoa; phylum Chordata; class Actinopteri; order Lampriformes; family Lampridae; genus Lampris; species Lampris incognitus. Next base: position 64,708,931 of record NC_079215.1, read on the forward strand.
AGAAGAAGTCCACCAGTGCCGCATCATGGCCTCGTGACTGCATGCAACAGACACATCACCTCCGTCTCTCTCCCTCCTCGTGACTGCATGCAACAGACACATCACCTCCGTCTCTCTCCCTCCTCGTGACTGCATGCAACAGACACATCACCTCCGTCTCTCTCCCTCCTCGTGACTGCATGCAACAGACACATCACCTCCATCTCTCTCCCTCCTCATGACTGCATGCAACAGACACATCACCTCCGTCTCTCTCCCTCCTCGTGACTGCATGCAACAGACACATCACCTCCATCTCTCTCCCTCCTCATGACTGCATGCAACAGACACATCACCTCCGTCTCTCTCCCTCCTCATGTCTGCATGCAACAGACACATCACCTCCATCTCTCTCCCTCCTCATGTCTGCATGCAACAGACACATCACCTCCATCTCTCTCCCTCCTCATGACTGCATGCAACAGACACATCACCTCCGTCTCTCTCCCTCCTCATGTCTGCATGCAACAGACACATCACCTCCATCTCTCTCCCTCCTCATGTCTGCATGCAACAGACACATCACCTCCATCTCTCTCCCTCCTCATGACTGCATGCAACAGACACATCACCTCCGTCTCTCTCCTTCCTCATGTCTGCATGCAACAGACACATCACCTCCATCTCTCTCCCTCCTCATGACTGCATGCAACAGACACATCACCTCCATCTCTCTCCCTCCTCATGTCTGCATGCAACAGGCGAAACGGGAAAGTCACTTTCACCTCCATTGACTCTCTCATTCCACCTCACTATGGCCACGCCAGCAGAAACCGGCTCTTCCAAACACAGACAGAAGTGGAATGACAGCGGAGGGAAAGCCCAGTTCCTAACATGGAAAACCAAACCAGGTCCAGCTGTTCATCCACACAATACAATAAAACACACACCGCCGCCATGCTTTATGGACATTTTTTACAAGCACACCTGCCTCAGACACGGATCTCTGGACTTGTGTGTGCACACACACACACACACACACACACACACACACACACGCACACACACACACACACAGAGGGGGGGGGAGTGGGGAGTATTGACTCAGGTGCGGGGCTGCAGCACATGAGGGCTGTCTCACAGCCTCCAGTACAAACCAGTCTCACGCCTCCGTCACAGCAAGGCGCATCTGGCATTGTTCTGCACTTAGACAACATTCAGAAGGCCTGCCAGGACCGCAGACCCAACCAACCAACCAACCAACCACAGCTTTGAAGGCCGATTCCCGGCCATGACTCCTGACGTATGTGTGGGAAACAAAGGCTTCAGTCAGAGGAGACACAGTCGCCCTGCGTTTCACCGGACTTTACACCGGTCTGCCTGAGAATGCAGGTCCGTCCTTCTCCCTGTGTATCTCTGGCTGACTGGTTTACCGTCGTTGTTGTTTTTCTGGTAGTTACTTTATAGTCGGGCAACGCACGTCCTCAAAAACCACCTAAAAAGCGAGTAACCGGGGCGTCCAGGTAGCGTAGAGGTCTATATACCGTTGCCTACCGACACGGGGCTCGCCGGTTCGAATCCCCGTGTTACCTCCGGCTTGGTCGGGTGTCTCTACAGACACAATTGGCCTTGTCTGGGGATGGAATGTGGGTATGTGTCCTAGTCGCTGCACTAGCGCCTCCTCTGGTCGGTCGGGGCGCCTGTTCAGGGGGGAGGGGGAACTGGGGGGGAATAGCGTGATCTTCACATGTGCAACGTCCCCCTGGCGAAACTCCTCACTGTCAGGTGAAAAGAAGCAGCTGGTGACTCCACTTGTATTGGAGGAGACATGTGGTAGTCTGCAGCCCTCCCTGGATCGACAGAGGGGGTGGAGCAGCGACCGGGACGGCTCGGAAGAGTGGGGTGATTGGCCAAGTACAATAGGGTAGAAAAAGGGGGAAAAAATCCAAAAGCACAAATGTAACTGGACTGAAAAGTCTCACCTGTGTCTCGGGTAAAATAGGACCATCCTCAGGTGAACTTCTATAACAGGTAGACAGGGGCGAAGCCACGATGACAGGGTTGGGTCTGACGAAGCCGCTCAGATCACAGCTCGGGATGTCGTTCTCCTCCTGAAACATCATCGAACATGGTCGTGAACAAGTCCAGCAGATGGGTTTCTGCTCCGTCAGAGCAGTGTGCTTACACACAAGTTGGAAATTTTAGATTTTAATCAGATTACGACAATTAATTGATTATTGCAGCTGTCACGTGAATGCCTTAATCCAACCATTTTAATCAAATTAAGGTCTAAATGGACACAAGCGTAATAAGATCAACAGAGCTAGATTAGTCACCAATAGTTTGAGTAGAGTTTGAGTTCTGTATTCACCTTTCAGTTTTTTTGGAGAATTGGTTGTGTGCGAGCAACAAGGCTGTCATGGCATTTAAAACACAGGTGTGATTGACAGGAGAGGGTTACAGCCATTACACTTCCTGCAGAAACTTGGACAGTTTGGGGTGGACAGACATGTCCTGGTTCTTCTCTAACACTCATTTGTGAGGGTATTCTAACTTCCTGCTTCATGGCTGGGTGTGTCTCCATGTCTGGAGTTAACAAGACCAAACTCAGTGAGATGGTCGATACGTGCAGCAGGACAACACGGTATGAAGCCGCACTGTGAGTCCTCCATGACGTGCCCTGCAGCTCTCTGGTGGAACCAGCTGAGCTGCAGGACACCGTCTCCACGCTCCTCCCGTGCCCACGGCTCCTTCATCCCCTCAGTGTCGCTCCATCACACATCCTGATGATGCGAGCTGTGGTCATCGGCATTCTGTTGTGCTTCATTCTGGGATACTTTATTGATCCCTGCAGGGAAATTCACGCATTTAACCCATCCTAGCTGTGCAGCTAGGAGCAGTGGGCAGCAGCCATGCAGCACCCGGGGACCAACTCCACTTCATCTTGCCATGCCTTGGTCAGGGGCACAGACAGGAGTATTTAACATGCATGTCTTTTTTCATGGTGGGGGAAACCGGAGCACCCGGAGCAAACTCACCGCAGACACGGGGAGAACATGTAAACTCCACACACAGGATGACCTGGGATGACCCCCAAGGTTGGACAACCCCGGGGCTCGAATCCAGGACCTTGTTGCTGTGAGGTGACAGCGCTAACCACTGCGCCACCGTGCCACAGATATGTTCATTATGTCTATAATATGGAGAAAGTGGTTTATAAAGTGTTATTTTAACAACTACTAACTAAAATGACCTGCTTTTAGTCAAATCTGAGGGAGTAATTTTATTTTGTTCGCTTGTAACCATTTCGTTACTCTGTTCATATGGTGAAATGACTTTTTTTGGTACAATGTTCTTCATATGTACAACTCAAGACTTTACTTGATTCTTGATGGTTGCTGGTGTTGTTGTGGAGCACTGTGTTAAATGTCTTTAATTGTAATAATGTCTTTTCTGTTGTGCTGGTATTTGTCTGACAGTTACCACACACACAAAGAGAATTTCCCAAAGGATTAAAGATAAAACTAAATAACTAAATAACTACTTACTTAGCTAGCTAGGTAGCTAACAAAGAGAATTTCCCAAAGGATTAAAGATAAAACTAAATAACTAAATAACTACTTACTTAGCTAGCTAGGTAGCTAACAAAGAGAATTTTCCAAAGGACTAAGTTAGTTTTGTTTTTAATACTTTGGGGAATTCTTTTTGTTAGCTAGCTAGCTACCTAGCTAAGTAAGCAAGTACTTAAGTAAGTAACTAACTAACTACGGCATCTGATCTCGGAACGATAGATCAAGGACAACATGGCGAGCATCAGTAAACAAAGATTAAGAAAAGGAAATCGCACACTTGTAACGCCGACGCAAATATGCATTAATCGACGTTTGGGCTAACTTAGTTTCCTTCTTCAGGATGAAGTAGGCGTGCAGCTTCCTTTCCTTAACCTTTGGATGCTGATCCTGTTAGCCAGCAGCTCAGCATCACAGCTGTGTGTCGTCTCCTCTGTTTAGACTGGCAGTAAACACACACATATATGGAGCCAGACAGAGACGTTCCTGTTCAGTAAAATGAAGGAGCCGAACATCCTCATGGATGGATGGATGGATAAAAAACAGAAACAGACACATTTTCTGAAAAGTCTCAAACACGACGTTGGAAGCGGGGGTCAAATGCAATGTAACTTCCATTTCATAATTTGACTCATCCAACAAATTTTGTAAACTTGAAATATCACAAAGAAAGATATCACATAAAATGTACACATGCAGACACATTTAATCGAGCTATCACCTTCATTCAGCTATTCAAATTCAACCAGATTATCAGCCGCATGTAAATGAGGGATAATCCATGGCAAAGTGTTTGTGGAGCGATGCCGTGGTGAAGAACGCGAGGCGGAGGGTGTTAAAATACTTTGACACACACCTCATCGTGGATTATCCTGTTTTTAAAATGGTCCCTTACCAAAGAACTGAAACAAAAGCTGAACTATGAGGGCATTTAAAGGTTTTAACACACACCCTGCAGCCAATCAGAGACCAGTATTTTCTGTTACCACGCTATAGTCATGGTTAATGTATGGATCAATAACAGACTGACAGACAGACCGACAAACATGCACAACAATGGCATTGCTAAAAGCTGACCTTCTTCATGACGAGCGTGTCCATGACATAGAAAACGTTCCACGGCACCCAGACGGTCCGGTACTGGGTCAGGAATGGAGCCCGCTCAAAACCCAACGTCAGGGAGGCGCCGCCATTGGCCAGGAGGTCAAACCTGTGTCAAAAGAATCGATAACCAATAGTTGGTGGATAATGAAGATGACTGAGAGGTCTCCTAGAAGTTTTCATGGTTTTACTTGAAATGAGGGTTATTGGCTTCCCGTATGGGTCATCACACATCCCCCCCCTTTTTTTTCTACCAATTGTACTTGGCCAGTTACCCCACTTTTCTGAGCCATCCAGGTTGCTGCTCCATCCCCTCTGCCGATCTGGGGAGGGCTGCAAACTACCACATGTCTCCTCCGATACATGTGGAGTCGCCAGCTGCTTCTTTTCACCTGACAGTGAGGAGTTTCACCAGGGGGACGTAGCACGTGGGAGGATCACGCTATTCCCCCCAGTTCCCCCTCCCCCCTGAACAGGCGCCCCGACCGACCAGAGGAAGTGCTAGTGCGGTGACCAGGACACATACCCAACCCCCGCCTTCCCAACCCGCAGACACGGCCAATAGCGTCGGTAGGGACGCCCGACCAAGCCGGAGGTAACACGGAACCAAGTGATCCCCATGTTGGTAGGCAATGGATCAGACCGCCACGCTACCCGGACGCCGGCAGAACTCTTACGCAGGAGAAACATGCAAAACATTCAAGAGCAATCAATCTGATTTAACTAATTTCTCTCATCAGTCTGATAACAATTAACGATCTGATAACGTCTGATGACAACTTTAGTAAGAGCTATTCATATCATATGATTACTACAGGTCCAAATCAAAGACCCAGTGTGTGTACATGCTATGAAACCATACAGAAATGGATGTCTCAATGTCAGCGTGTGGAAACTGGTAACAATGCAAGGTATATGTACATGGACAAAGTACACACTGCCATTCCCACCAGACTCAGCCAGCTGCACTTTATACGCAGTACATACAGGTTGCAAGCATTCATTTGAATTTAGCTCTTGCATCCTCAACCTGGTGTTAATGACTCGGATGTCCTCAGCGGAAACTGCAGCGTCAGGTTCAGTGGATCAGAGTTGTGGTTGCTGATGAGTAATCGGCGACATACGCCGTCATTTAAAGTGCGTCAAGAACACCTTATTGAGGATGATGTGGATGAGGCTCACGTCACACACCAACGACAAACATTATTCTCCCCTGCTACACAATATTAATGTCAATTAGATGGGACATAACTACTACAAGCTGCTTCTCATCTGTGCAAATTTTCATCTGGCGAACGAAGTCGTAAATCAAACAACGCAGCATCATTTCACAGCTGACAACAGCTGACGCACACTTTGCACCCACAAACATAGCGACTTGATCTGATACCAGTGTCAGGTTTAGCTGTGTTGAATCGGTGTAGATGCGTTTATTTTAAAATGTCGATGCTTAGCGTCCAGTCAGGATATTCATTCATCCATTCATTCATCTTCCGCCGCTTCTCCGGGGTCGGGTCGTGGTGGCAGCGAGCTAAGTAGGGCACTCCAGATGTCCCTCTCCCCAGCAACGCCCTCCAGCTCCTCCTGGGGCCTTCCCAGGCCAGATTAGACATGTAGTCCCTCAAGTGAGTTCTGGATCTACCCCGGGGTCTCCTCCCAGTTGGCCGTGCCTGGTAAACCTCCAAAAGAAGGGGCCCAGGAGGCATCCTAATCAGATGCTGGAACCACCTCAACTGGCTCCTTTCGACGGGAAGGAGCAGCGGCTCTACTCCGAGCTCCCTCCGGATGTCCCAGCTCCTCGCCCTATCCTAAGGCTGAGCCCAGACACCCTACGGAGGACACTCATATCAGCCTCTTGTATCCACAATCCCAACCTTTCCGTCACTACCCAAAGCTCCTGACCATAGGTGAGGGTTGGAATGAAGACTGACTGGTAAATTGAGAGCTTTGCCTCCCGGCTCAGCTCCCTCTTCACCACAACGGTCCGGTACAACGTCCACATTACTGCTGATACTGCTGTCCAGTCAGGATATGATGTAATTATTATGCAACGGTGGCAACTCAACTGAACATGTGCGGTCAAGGTTTGACCTACTTCCGTTTGCAACAAGAAAGTCACACAACCACTGTGTTAAGATCGTTTTAGGTATGTGTGCGTGTGTGTGTGTGTGTACACGTCTTACGTGAGACGGCAAATGCACTGAAAAAGCTCTCAAAATCTGCCACTCTAATTTTTGTGAAGAGTTGCGGTTTTCATCCACGACTCGATGTGTCCTGGTTAGCAACACTGATGGGCAGACTTTACAGCAACTTCAGCGCGAATGTTTCAGTACTTGTGGATGTCAGACCCGTGACGCTCTCCTAACTCAGAATTCCTCTAATGTGGCAGGATGAGCAGCCAAAAAAAACCAAAAAAAGATAGCTGGTGCCAAATAAATAAAATAAATAATGGCTCCGGCTCTACGCTTTAGTAACTAAGAGCTGAGCGTAAATCCGTCTCTTCAATTTGTATATCAGTGAGACGAACAGGCACACTGCTTCTGTCAGGGGGAGGATAAAAACAACGGCGTTTTTATCTCAGCCAGGCGGCAGCCTGGAGGGCTGATGCGTTTGGTCGCATACGAGCATGTGTGTGTGTGTGTGTGTGTGCGTGTCTGCAGCTAATCTTGCAAACTACTGGACCTACCAGCCTAATATTTTTTGGTGCACAGTTACGACGGCATGATGAAGAATCTCTCGTGGGTGCGGTGATTAAAACCCGTAAAATAAACGTTATCGCTACCGCCGCTCCCTCTCGTCATCCACTCTCCAGCTCGCTCAACCGACGCCGCTTTCCGCCGCTGCCTGACCTGAGTTACCTGTGCGCCTGCGCGACTCCCATCTACGGTTGAGTCAGATCGGGCGGCGACGGTCAGTACGTTTACATCAGGGGTCCCCGATTACTTTTCCTAGCGGGCCACTTTCAGGGCCACTCAACCTCCAGCAGCATGTTGTTCGTTGGTTTGTTTTGGTGTCGATACGTTGCAGGTGTTATAATTTAAACAGACATTTTTTAAAAGGTTTTTTTTTTTTTTTTTGGTAGGGGAATAAAAAAAAAAACTTCCTTCTGGCATTTCTCCGAAAATTCTCGCGGACCTTAAATCAACCCGTCACGGGCCAGACGTGGCCCGCGGGCCGCCTATTGGGGACCCCTGGTTTACATGCACAATTAAGTGGCGCTACGGCTACAGCTCGATTAGGCCATGTGACTGGACTACCGTCGTTGTCCCAGTACACAAGAACTGGGGGAGAATCCATTTATTGGCGGAAGTATGTCCGACCCCGGTACCGTAGGTGGCGATATGCCCCCTTTCAGCTGGTTGCTAATGGATGAAAGACCGCCGCAGGAACTCTGGATCATGTGCAGAAGGCCTAGGCCAGTTCGGGGCAGATTGAAGCGTGTACATGCCAGAGTAAATCGATCCCCAACCGCATTACCCTAGTGTGTTAGTCCGACTTTGAGACATTCAGTTTAGTATGACTTCAGTCGGACTAACACGTTTACGTGTATTTTAAAAGTCCAGTTTTAGTCGGACTAACACAATAAATCCACTTTTTCTAACATCATGTAAACGTGTCAAAACCAAAACACGGTGTATCTGGGTACGAGTCTTGAAAGTCAGCGAGAAGTCGATTGTATTTCCCAAGCCTGCAAATCGTTCGCTGCTGACCTCAGCACAGGAACGCTGGATGAACCAACAATAATTCGCCTTATTCACCCCCACTGCCACACGGAAGAGCTTTAGTCTCCCATAATAAAACTCTGCTATAAAAATATGATTTCAAGGGGAGGATTAATCACAGTCACAGCTGGAAATCATCTCAGCAGCTGCAACAACACATATCCCGTGGTGGCTGAGCTATGTTTTCTTACCACTGTTTTATGAATGAAAGTCAATCAGCAGAGCAGTCGTTATGCCTTCATTTTATATCATGAAAACCAGGATGGTTAAACATTTGAAGTCTTTTAAGAGGGGCTTTGAAATTATGACAGCCTGATTTCCGTCATTTCATGTCAGACTTGGTTACTTTCGTGCGAGGGTCCACCTGGGAGGCTGCACATCCACAGACTGACAGGCAAAACGTTTCAATAGGCAGAATTTTTTAGCTTGAGTGCTGCATATTAAAGTGGCAGTAGACAACTTTTTTTGCTTTAATTTATCATGATGAAGTAAATGTTGTTTGTACAGGCAGGGGTGGGCAATCCGATCCAGAAAGGGCTGGTGTGGGTGCAGGTCTTTGTTCCAACCAAGCGGTTATATACCTGTGTCTCCTAATCAAGTGCCTCAGCAAAGACTCTACTGGTTGATTAGTGGGATCAGGTGTGGAACTGCTTGGTTGGAACAAAGACCTGCACCCACACCGGCCCTTTCTGGATAAGACTGCCCACCCCTGGATGGCTACAGAATAATGACACCATCGGCATTTAGACTGGTTTGCTATAAGCCTTGCTTTCAGACTTACAGGGAACAAAAGTCTGTCTGCCGCTGGGCACGATCTCATGGGAAAATGAAGACTGGATTTACGGCACAAAGGAAGTGCCTCAACCATTGCACAACCAAAATAGGAAGAGGAGAGCGCTTTTATTTTCCCCGGTAGCAGAAATGGCGGACAGTGGAACAATCGAAGTGACAAGTGGAAACTACCCGGCAACAGAAAAAGAACCCCGTTGACAGAGGAGGCAAAGAAGGCGACGAGGGAGAGTGATAGAAACAGAGGTGAAACACGAGTGAACCTCGGACGGGCATTTACTCGATGGAGAGAGCTCCAGTGTTGTATCAAACTCTGTTTCCCCATGGAGACCAGTTTACCCCTGGCCAGACGAAAGCATTCCCATGGAAACAAGGTTAGCCATGGGTTACTCTTAGGTTAAGGTAAGCGTTAGGTTCAGCTTAGGGTTATGCTGAGGTTGAGTTATGGTTAATCAAGCGTCCCGGTGTTGTATTGAACTCTGGCTAAGGGGGAACAGATCTCGACGGGGAAACAGAGTTCGATACAACACCTGGGACTTGAGAGGGTTCTAAACCAACATCCAGTTGGCATTCCCAATTTCCCCTCGGGAATGAATAAAGTATTACTGATTCTGATTCTTTCTACTGGGACAGTAAGTAACACAACCTGCCTAACTTGTGAATACTACCGAATGTTTTACTCTGGTCTTCATCATAGCACTGAGAT
>NC_079215.1:64723796-64753796 GCF_029633865.1 Lampris incognitus
TCTGTCTGTCTGTCTGTCTCTCTCTCTCTGTTTGTCTGTCTCGCTCCCTGTCTCTGTCTGTCTGTCTGTCTGTCTCTCTCCCTGTCTCTGTCTGTCTGTCTGTCTGTCTGTCTGTTTCTCTCCCTGCCTGTCTGTCTCTCTCTCCCTGCCTGTCTGTATCTCTCTGTCCGTCTGTCTGTCTGTCTCTGTCTGTCTCTCTCTGTCCGTCTGTCTGTCTCTCTCCCTGTCTCTGTCTGTCTGTCTGTCTGGTTGCGTTTCATCATATGGATGTAGCAGTGTGTGTGTAGAAGGTGTATGCAGGATCTTCAGTGCTCTGTAGCTCAGTACATACAATATCTTACTCCCTCTGCACATCAGCTCACAGTCTTCTTTCTCTCTCTGCCCCCCTCTTGCTCTCTCCCTCTCTCTCTCTCTCTCCCTCTCTGTCTCGCTCTCTCACCCTCTGTCTCGCTCTCTTTCTCTCTCTCTCCATCTCTCTTCATCTTGCTCTCTTCCTCTGTCTCTCTCTCCCTGTGTGTCTGTCTGTTTCTCTCCCTGCTTGTGTCTCTCTCTCCCTGCCTGTCTGTCTCTCTCTGTCCGTCTGTCTGTATCACTGTCTGTCTGTCTGTCTGTCTGTCTCTCTCTCTCTGTTTGTCTGTCTCACTCCCTGTCTCTGTCTGTCTGTCTGTCTGTCTGTCTCTCTCCCTGTCTCTGTCTGTCTGTCTGTCTGTCTGTCTGTTTCTCTCCCTGCCTGTCTGTCTCTCTCTCCCTGCCTGTCTGTATCTCTCTGTCCGTCTGTCTGTCTGTCTCTGTCTGTCTCTCTCTGTCCGTCTGTCTGTCTCTCTCCCTGTCTCTGTCTGTCTGTCTGTCTGGTCGCGTTTCATCATATGGATGTAGCAGTGTGTGTGTAGAAGGTGTATGCAGGATCTTCAGTGCTCTGTAGCTCAGTACATACAATATCTTACTCCCTCTGCACATCAGCTCACAGTCTTCTTTCTCTCTCTGCCCCCCTCTTGCTCTCTCCCTCTCTCTCTCTCTCTCTCCCTCTCTGTCTCGCTCTCTCACCCTCTGTCTCGCTCTCTTTCTCTCTCTCTCCATCTCGCTTCATCTTGCTCTCTTCCTCTGTCTCTCTCATGCTCTCCATCTCTCTCTCCTCCTTCTCTCGGTCTCTCTTGCTCACTCTCTTTCACCCTCTCTCCCTCTCCCTCTGTCTCTCCCTCTCTGTTCATCTTGCTCTCCCTCCCTCTCTCTCAGCACACATTCATAAAGACTCTATAAGAGAAGCCCTACAGATAACACGACAGTGCTGCCAGTCTTTCACACCGTGCCATAAAACAACTCAACAGCTCGGAGCCGTCGCAGCCATGTGCAACGAAAGGGGGAGAAATTATGAGGCTACCACAACCCGGACCAAACACCGACAACGCCCCGTCTTCCTCTGCATCCTCCTCTGCCTCAGTCACACAACAGCCACGCAATCCAGCCCCCAGCAGATGGCAGACCCGCCGACGCTACCTGTTGCCCCGAGGGAGGACGCCACATTTCAGTATCTCTCTTTTCATCTGCCTCCTCTTTCCATTTTGCCCTCCCTCCTACCCCGCACACCCCCCCCTCACACACACACACACACACACACACACACACACACACACACACACAGGGTACTGGTACCTCTTGTTGAATGGATTGTCTCCACTGATGACGTGGGTGGTTTCGGGACCAAGCAGGAAGTGGATGCGTTGGTAGAATGACCTGGCCGCCTGAGGACAAGCGAGAGACAGTAAGACCACACCAACGTCCTCACACATGGACAGTGAACTGTCAGAATGACTTAATGATACAGAAATCAACAGAAGACAAGTGCCCTACAGTTTGTTAAAGCTCCAATTTTTCTCCGTTAATAAACTGATATTTCATCCGTTTAAAAGGTGGAGGTGATGTGGTGGTGGTGGTAGACAGATAGTCAGTCTTCCAGTAGAACAGTGTTGTGATATAGTTGGATGTAGGAGGCAGAGAGAAACAGACCTGTTGACACTGATGTTCTGGGACTACAAACCAGGTGTAGGAGGACTACAAACAAGGTGTAGCAGGACCACAAACCAGGTGCAGCAGGACTACAAACCAGATGTAGGAGGACTACAAACCAGGTGTAGCAGTGTAGCAGGACCACAAACAAGGTGTATCAGGACTACAAACCAGATGTAGCAGGACTACAAACAAGGCGTAGCAGGACTATAAACCAGGTGTAGTACTACTACAAACCAGGTGTAGAAGGACTACAAACCAGGTGTAGCAGGACCACAAACCAGGTGTAGCAGGACTACAAACAAGGTGTAGCAGGACCACAAAGCAGGTGTAGTAGGACCACAAAGCAGGTGTAGTAGGACTACAAACAAGGTGTAGCAGGACTACAAACCAGGTGTAGCAGGACTACAAACCAGGTGTAGAGGGACTACAAACCAGGTGTAGCAGCCATTGTGGCTGGTGTGCCGTCAGCTCAGCAGTAAACAGTTCCCACCCTTGTAAAAATTAACCCTGGGACCAAAGCTAACACAGACAGTCTGATGTATTACAAACTCTATCAAACTATATGGAACACTGTTGTACAGTCATGTTGGTTGTCATGGATACATCAGCATCACGTCTCAGTCTTTATTCAAAAACCACAAGAACACACATACCCAAACTAACACATATCCTAAACAAACGAAAAAAATCACTGTCCAAGGGAAGGAACGCCAGCCAGGATGACTGTCAGAACCGCCGGTCTGCATGGGTTAGCAGTTAGCTTAGCCCGCCCCACTTCCGCATCCTGTCAGACAGGGGTCGTGGTCCCCAGGCCCACCGGACGAAGCAGACCAAGCTCTCCCAGCCAATCCAGCGCCAGCTCTCCCATCCAGACACCCTCGACACACCTCCCCGCACTCCGCACGACGACACCAAAAACACCACAGTCAACGCCAGGCGAGGCCGCCGCCAGACCGCCCTCGGTGTTACCGGAACAGCCGGTCTGCATGGGCTAGCAGTTAGCTTAGCCTGCCCCGCTCCCCCAGCCGATCCAGCGCCAGCTCTCCCAGCCGTCAATCGAAGACAAAACTTAAGACGCAGACGTGGACAAAGACACTGCGTGGACGGAACTGGGTGAGGCCGCCGCAAATGTGAATTCGCGCCGCCATCTTCCCTCACCGGAGGCACCTGACTCCATCACACACGGAGGAAATAACTGTTTATCAATGGAGAGAAGCCAAGGATTTCAGCTTTAAACTGATTTCCAAAATGTTGGACTGATATCTTTAAATAACAGCACGTTTACCTGCCAGTACTCCACCTTACCCAACTAAGTATTAAAGAAGATGACAACAGAAGTGACTCCCCCCTTTCTTCTTCTCTTTATGTTGTTTTCCCTACCTGCTGAGGAGCCAGTGAGGATGGAGACTGGTTGAGCACGTCCACTGGATCAGGTGACCCGCTGCAATATGACTGGCTCTGACAGGAGGGCTGCAGACAGCAATCTGGATCCATGCAATCAGCAAGACCATCTGAGATAGAGACACACACACACACACGCACACACACACACACACGCACACACATACGAACGACACATAAAACACTTGTATCAGAGAGATTACTGGTGATACTGTTTTGTGTCATGACATATAGTCTGAACATTTTTGTGCACCCCCCCACACACACACACACACACACACATCTGAATCAAACAGGTTAATATTACTGGTACAAAATTCTTGTCTTTCTCACACAAACATACACCTACATATGCACACACACACACACACACACACACACACACACACACACACCTGCATCCGGCTTCCCACCTGCAGACATGGCCAATTGTGTCTGTAGGGAAGCCCGACCAAGCCAGAGGTAACACGGGGATTCGAACCGGGGGTCAAAGATTACTAATGCAAAAACACAACCTCTCTCTCTTACACACACATATCCACAAACACACACACACACTGCAACACACACCTTGAGCTAAACTGTGTGTAGGTGTGCAGCTGAACTCTCCTGTAAGAGATACCCTGATGAGGGGGTTCAGGATGGAGGAGAAGTGGAGCAGATGGAGGGAGAGAGAGCAGGATGGAGGGAGGAGATGAGGGGCAGGTGCATGGTCTGGGGTCAGCGAGGTCATAGACCACCGAAGCGTGACTTAAATTTTCCACCCAAATAAAGGGGGTGTGGTTCCTCTGCCCTGCCGGGCTAATGGGAAAATGAACAGGGGCATAAAATTACTGCCTCCAATTACACCTGATGGCAGTACTGACGGTTCTGTGTCAGACATCTACACCTGATGGCAGTACTGACGGTTCTGTGTCAGACATCTACACCTGATGGCCGTACTGACGGTTCTGTGTCAGACATCTACACCTGATGGCAGTACTGACGGTTCTGTGTCAGACATCTACACCTGATGGCCGTACTGACGGTTCTGTGTCAGACATCTACACCTGATGGCAGTACTGACGGTTCTGTGTCAGACATCTACACCTGATGGCAGTACTGACGGTTCTGTGTCAGACATCTACACCTGATGGCCGTACTGACGGTTCTGTGTCAGACATCTACACCTGATGGCCGTACTGACGGTTCTGTCTCAGACATCTACACCTGATGGCCGTACTGACGGTTCTGTGTCAGACATCTACACCTGATGGCCGTACTGACGGTTCTGTGTCAGACATCTAAACCTGATGGCCGTACTGACGGTTCTGTGTCAGACATCTACACCTGATGGCAGTACTGACGGTTCTGTGTCAGACATCTACACCTGATGGCCGTACTGACGGATCTGTGTAAGACATCTACACCTGATGGCCGTACTGACGGTTCTGTGTCAGACATCTACACCTGATGGCCGTACTGACGGTTCTGTGTCAGACATCTACACCTGATGGCCGTACTGACGGTTCTGTGTCAGACATCTACACCTGATGGCCGTACTGACGGTTCTGTGTCAGACATCTACACCTGATGGCAGTACTGACGGTTCTGTGTCAGACATCTACACCTGATGGCCGTACTGACGGTTCTGTGTCAGACATCTACACCTGATGGCCGTACTGACGGTTCTGTGTCAGACATCTACACCTGATGGCCGTACTGACGGTTCTGTGTCAGACATCTACACCTGATGGCAGTACTGACGGTTCTGTGTCAGACATCTACACCTGATGGCCGTACTGACGGTTCTGTGTCAGACATCTAAACCTGATGGCCGTACTGACGCTTCTGTGTCAGACATCTACACCTGATGGCAGTACTGACGGTTCTGTGTCAGACATCTACACCTGATGGCCGTACTGACGGTTCTGTGTCAGACATCTACACCTGATGGCCGTACTGACGGTTCTGTGTCAGACATCTACACCTGATGGCCGTACTGACGGTTCTGTGTCAGACATCTAAACCTGATGGCCGTACTGACGGTTCTGTCTCAGACATCTACACCTGATGGCCGTACTGACGGTTCTGTGTCAGACATCTACACCTGATGGCCGTACTGACGGTTCTGTGTCAGACATCTACACCTGATGGCCGTACTGACGGTTCTGTGTCAGACATCTAAACCTGATGGCCGTACTGACGGTTCTGTGTCAGACATCTACACCTGATGGCCGTACTGACGGTTCTGTGTCAGACATCTACACCTGATGGCCATACTGACGGTTCTGTGACAGACATCTACACCTGATGGCCGTACTGACAGTTCTGTGTCAGACATCTACACCTGATGGCCGTACTGACGGTTCTGTGTCAGACATCTACACCTGATGGCAGTACTGATGGTTCTGTGCCCGACACCTGATGGCAGTACTGACGGTTCTGTGTCAGACATCTACACCTGATGGCCGTACTGACGGTTCTGTGTCAGACATCTACACCTGATGGCAGTACTGACGGTTCTGTGTCAGACATCTACACCTGATGGCCGTACTGACGGTTCTGTGTCAGACATCTACACCTGATGGCCGTACTGACGGTTCTGTCTCAGACATCTACACCTGATGGCCGTACTGACGGTTCTGTGTCAGACATCTACACCTGATGGCCGTACTGACGGTTCTGTGTCAGACATCTAAACCTGATGGCCGTACTGACGGTTCTGTGTCAGACATCTACACCTGATGGCAGTACTGACGGTTCTGTGTCAGACATCTACACCTGATGGCCGTACTGACGGATCTGTGTAAGACATCTACACCTGATGGCCGTACTGACGGTTCTGTGTCAGACATCTACACCTGATGGCCGTACTGACGGTTCTGTGTCAGACATCTACACCTGATGGCCGTACTGACGGTTCTGTGTCAGACATCTACACCTGATGGCCGTACTGACGGTTCTGTGTCAGACATCTACACCTGATGGCAGTACTGACGGTTCTGTGTCAGACATCTACACCTGATGGCCGTACTGACGGTTCTGTGTCAGACATCTACACCTGATGGCCGTACTGACGGTTCTGTGTCAGACATCTACACCTGATGGCCGTACTGACGGTTCTGTGTCAGACATCTACACCTGATGGCCGTACTGACGGTTCTGTGTCAGACATCTAAACCTGATGGCCGTACTGACGCTTCTGTGTCAGACATCTACACCTGATGGCAGTACTGACGGTTCTGTGTCAGACATCTACACCTGATGGCCGTACTGACGGTTCTGTGTCAGACATCTACACCTGATGGCCGTACTGACGGTTCTGTGTCAGACATCTACACCTGATGGCCGTACTGACGGTTCTGTGTCAGACATCTAAACCTGATGGCCGTACTGACGGTTCTGTCTCAGACATCTACACCTGATGGCCGTACTGACGGTTCTGTGTCAGACATCTACACCTGATGGCCGTACTGACGGTTCTGTGTCAGACATCTACACCTGATGGCCGTACTGACGGTTCTGTGTCAGACATCTAAACCTGATGGCCGTACTGACGGTTCTGTGTCAGACATCTACACCTGATGGCCGTACTGACGGTTCTGTGTCAGACATCTACACCTGATGGCCATACTGACGGTTCTGTGACAGACATCTACACCTGATGGCCGTACTGACAGTTCTGTGTCAGACATCTACACCTGATGGCCGTACTGACGGTTCTGTGTCAGACATCTACACCTGATGGCAGTACTGATGGTTCTGTGCCCGACACCTGATGGCAGTACTGACGGTTCTGTGTCAGACATCTACACCTGATGGCCGTACTGACGGTTCTGTGTCAGACATCTACACCTGATGGCCGTACTGACGGTTCTGTGTCAGACATCTACACCTGATGGCAGTACTGACGGTTCTGTGCCCAACACCTGATGGCTGTACTGACGGTTCTGTGTCAGACATCTATACCTGATGGCCGTACTGACGGTTCTGTGTCAGACATCTACACCTGATGGCCGTACTGACGGTTCTGTGTCAGACATCTACACCTGATGGCAGTACTGACGGTTCTGTGTCAGACATCTACACCTGATGGCAGTACTGACGGTTCTGTGCCAGACAGCTGCATTAAAATACATTTCTGTAGTTGTTCAAGTGGGTGTAGCCAACTCTGAAGCCACAATGAACACATGTAAACTAAACTGATAGCATTAGCTAGCCTAGCATTCTAGCAGGGAGGTGGGCGTGGCTGGATGCAGTGAGAGGAACGGTGGCTCTGTGATGCACATGAACACTTGGCTCCTCAGCCAACAGGAAACATGTAAAATAAAGAGATAGCGTTAGCTAGCCTAGCATTCTAGCAGGGAGGTGGGCGTGGCTGGATGCAGTGAGAGGAACGGTGGCTCTGTGATGCACATGAACACTTGGCTCCTCAGCCAACAGGAAACATGTAAAATAAAGAGATAGCGTTAGCTAGCCTAGCATTATAGCAGGGAGGTGGGTGTGGTTGGGTGCGGCGAGAGGAACGGCGGCTCCGTGATGCACATGAACACTTGGCTCCTCAGCCAATAGGAGTGTGGAATGAGATGATGGTGACAGAGCGTGAGGGATTTACCCCACGCTGTCTCACATGCAGCGGGTTTACACACCCGGAAGATGGAGCCGCTGGTGAACAGGAAGTACACATCCTGCCCATCCTCACATGCAGTGGGTTTACACACCCGGAAGATGGAGCCACGGGTGAACAGGAAGTACACCGCCTGTTCATTCAGCTGGCCTCTCAGATCCGTACCCTGACCTTAAGCATCTGTATATCACACCTAGACATGAACACTTCTACCCTGATACCTGACCTCACCCATCTCTGGTCCAGGTGGGTGTGTTTGTGTGTACGTTTATGTATGTGTGTATGTTTATGTGAGTGTGTATGTATGTTTATGTGTGTGTGTATTTATGTGTGTGTGTATGTATGTTTGTGTGTGTATGTTTATGTGTGTGTGTGCATATGTGTATGTTTGTGTGTTTGTGTGTGTGTGTTTATGTTTGTATCTTTGTGTGTATGTTTGTATGTGTGTTTATGTGTGTGTGCATAGTATGTGCATGTTTGTATGCATGTGTATGTTTGTGTGTGTGTGCATGTGTGTGAGTGAGTGAGTGTGTGTGTGTGTGGTGTGTGTGTGCGTGTGTGTGAGTGTGTGTGTGGGCAGTGTGTGTGTAAGTATGTATGTGTGTGCATGTGTTCATGCATGTATGTGTGTGTGTGTGTGTGAGTGTGAGTGTGTGTGTGTGTGGGGGGGTGTGAGTGTGTGTGTGGGCTGTGTGAGTGTGTGTGTATGTGTGTGGGAGGTGTGTGAGTGTGTATGTGTGTGGGGGTGTGTGTGAGTGGGGGTGTGTGTGTGGGGGGGTGTGGGTGGGGGTGTGTGTGTGGGGATGTGGTTGGAGGGAGGTGGTGGGACAGGGTCCAGGTCAGCTGCAATAATAAACAGGGAGCAGGAGCAGATGGAGAAAGTGAGTGACAGAGGAACACACATGTGAGAGTGAAACAGAAGACACACAACCAGAGGGTGGACATGTGAGAGTGTAAACAGAAGACACACAATCAGAGGGTGGACATGGTGGGAGTGTAAACAGAAGACACACAACCAGAGGGTGGACATGGTGGGAGTGTAAACAGAAGACACACAATCAGAGGGTGGACATGGTGGGAGTGTAAACAGAAGACACACAATCAGAGGGTGGACATGTGAGAGTGTAAACAGAAGACACACAATCAGAGGGTGGACATGTGAGAGTGTAAACAGAAGACACACAATCAGAGGGTGGACATGTGAGAGTGTAAACAGAAGACACACAATCAGAGGGTGGACATGTGAGAGTGTAAACAGAAGACACACAATCAGAGGGTGGACATGTGAGAGTGTAAACAGAAGACACACAATCAGAGGGTGGACACAGTGAGAGTGTAAACAGAAGACACACAACCAGAGGGTGGACATGGTGGGAGTGTAAACAGAAGACACACAACCAGAGGGTGGACATGTGAGAGTGTAAACAGAAGACACACAATCAGAGGGTGGACATGGTGGGAGTGTAAACAGAAGACACACAATCAGAGAGAGGAAGAGGAAGCGGCCGGAACGAAAGACCACAAGAAGGAGGACGGGGGGTTGGAATGGTGGGAAGGGATGAAAAGAAGAGGGGTGTGCAGAGAAGACGAGCAGAGGGAGCAGAGGCAGATAGAGGGAGCAGAGGGAGGAGAGGCAGATAGAGGGAGCAGAGGGAGGAGAGGCAGATAGAGGGAGCAGAGGGAGGAGAGGCAGATAGAGGGAGCAGAGGGAGGAGAGGCAGATAGAGGGAGCAGAGGGAGGAGAGGCAGATAGAGGGAGCTGGAGGACAGATGGAGGGAGAGAGGGATGGAGGGTGGAGATACAAAAGCTAATAAAAGCTGTGCTGCCATTTGTCTCTGTTAGTTTATAAAAGCCAGTTGTACATCTGGTGAACAGACACCGGGGACCGCTCTTACTTACTTACACACACACTCTCTTACACACACACACACACACACACACACACACACTCTCTTACACACACACACACACTCTCTTACACACACACACACACGTATCTATTTGTGTGTCCTTCACTGGACAGCAGCAAGTGGAGGTGTGTGTGTGGCTTGTATAGACTCTCATATGGAGGTGTGTGTGTGTGTGTGTGTGTGTGTGTGTGTGTGGCCTGTATAGACTCTCATGTGGAGGTGTGTGTGTGTGTGTGTGTGTGTGTGGACTCTATAGACTCTCATATGGAGGTGTGTGTGTGTGTGTGTGTGTGTGGACTCTATAGACTCTCATATGGAGGTGTGTGTGTGTGTGTGTGGCCTGTATAGACTCTCATATGGAGGTGTGTGTGTGTGTGTGTGGCCTGTATAGACTCTCATATGGAGGTGTGTGTGTGTGTGTGGACTCTATAGACTCTCATATGGAGGTGTGTGTGTGTGTGTGTGTGTGTGTGTGTGTGTGTGTGTGTGTGTGTGTGGACTCTATAGACTCTCATATGGAGGTGTGTGTGTGTGTGTGTGGCCTGTATAGACTCTCATATGGAGGTGTGTGTGTGTGTGGACTCTATAGACTCTCATATGGAGGTGTGTGTGTGTGTGTGTGTGTGTGTGTGTGTGTGTGTGTGTGTGTGTGTGTGTGTGTGTGGACTCTATAGACTCTCATATGGAGGTGTGTGTGTGTGTGTGTGGACTCTATAGACTCTCATATGGAGGTGTGTGTGTGTGTGTGTGTGTGTGTGTGTGTGTGTGTGTGTGTGTGTGTGTGTGTGTGTACTCTATAGACTCTCATATGGAGGTGTGTGTGTGTGTGTGTGTGGACTCTATAGACTCTCATATGGAGGTGTGTGTGTGTGTGTGTGTGTGTGTGTGTGTGTGTGTGGACTCTATAGACTCCCATATGGAGGTGTGTGTGTGTGTGGACTCTATAGACTCCCATATGGAGGTGTGTGTGTGTGTGTGTGTGGACTCTATAGACTCTCATATGGAGGTGTGTGTGTGTGTGTGTGTGTGTGTTGACTCTATAGACTCTCATATGGAGGTGTGTGTGTGTGTGTGTGTGTGTGTGTGTGTGTGTGTGTGTGTGTGTGTGTGTGGACTCTATAGACTCTCATATGGAGGTGTGTGTGTGTGTGTGTGTGTGGACTCTATAGACTCTCATATGGAGGTGTGTGTGTGTGTGTGTGTGTGTGTGTGTGTGTGTGTGTGTACTCTATAGACTCTCATATGGAGGTGTGTGTGTGTGTGTGTGTGGACTCTATAGACTCTCATATGGAGGTGTGTGTGTGTGTGTGTGTGTGTGTGTGTACTCTATAGACTCTCATATGGAGGTGTGTGTGTGTGTGTGTGGACTCTATAGACTCTCATATGGAGGTGTGTGTGTGTGTGTGTGTGTGTGTGTGTGTGTGTGTGTGGACTCTATAGACTCCCATATGGAGGTGTGTGTGTGTGTGGACTCTATAGACTCCCATATGGAGGTGTGTGTGTGTATGTGTTGACTCTATAGACTCTCATATGGAGGTGTGTGTGTGTGTGTGTGGACTCTATAGACTCCCATATGGAGGTGTGTGTGTGTGTGTGTGTGTGTGTGTGTGTGTGTGTGTGGACTCTATAGACTCCCATATGGAGGTGTGTGTGTGTGTGTGTGTGTGTGTGTGTGTGTGTGTGTGTGTGTGTGTGTGTGTGTGTGTGTGTGTGTGGACTCTATAGACTCTCATATGGAGGTGTGTGTGTGTGTGTGTGGACTCTATAGACTCTCATATGGAGGTGTGTGTGTGTGTGTGTGTGTGTGGACTCTATAGACTCCCATATGGAGGTGTGTGTGTGTGTGTGTGTGTGTGTGTGTGTGGACTCTATAGACTCTCATATGGAGGTGTGTGTGTGTGTGGACTCTATAGACTCCCATATGGAGTTGTGTGTGTGTGTGTGTGTGTGTGTGTGTGTGTGGACTCTATAGACTCTCATATGGAGGTGTGTGTGTGTGTGTGTGGACTCTATAGACTCTCATGTGGAGGTGTGTGTGTGTGTGTGTGGACTCTATAGACTCTCATATGGAGGTGTGTGTGTGTGTGTGTGGACTCTATAGACTCCCATATGGAGGTGTGTGTGTGTGTGTGGACTCTATAGACTCTCATATGGAGGTGTGTGTGTGTGTGTGTGTGTGTGTGTGTGGACTCTATAGACTCTCATATGGAGGTGTGTGTGTGTGTGTGTGGACTCTATAGACTCTCATATGGAGGTGTGTGTGTGTGTGTGTGTGTGTGTGTGTGTGTGTGTGTGTGTGTGTGTGGACTCTATAGACTCTCATATGGAGGTGTGTGTGTGTGTGTGTGTGGACTCTATAGACTCTCATATGGAGGTGTGTGTGTGTGTGTGTGTGGACTCTATAGACTCTCATATGGAGGTGTGTGTGTGTGTGTGTGTGTGTGTGTGTGGACTCTATAGACTCCCATATGGAGGTGTGTGTGTGTGTGTGGACTCTATAGACTCTCATATGGAGGTGTGTGTGTGTGTGTGTGTGTGTGTGTGTGTGTGTGTGTGTGTGTGTGGACTCTATAGACTCTCATATGGAGGTGTGTGTGTGTGTGTGTGTGTGTGTGTGTGTGTGTGTGTGTGTGTGTGTGTGTGTGTGTGGACTCTATAGACTCTCATATGGAGGTGTGTGTGTGTGTGTGTGTGTGGACTCTATAGACTCCCATATGGAGGTGTGTGTGTGTGTGTGTGTGTGTGTGTGTGTGTGTGTGTGTGTGTGTGTGTGTGTGTGTGTGTGTGTGGACATTATAGACTCATATGGAGGTGTGTGTGTGTGTGTGTTTGGACATTATGGACTCTCATATGGAGGTGTGTGTGTGTGTGTGTGGACTCTATAGACTCCCATATGGAGGTGTGTGTGTGTGTGTGTGTGTGTGTGTGTGTGTGTGGACTCTATAGACTCTCATATGGAGGTGTGTGTGTGTGTGTGTGTGGACTCTATAGACTCTCATATGGAGGTGTGTGTGTGTGTGTGTGTGTGTGTGTGTGTGTGTGTGTGGACTCTATAGACTCCCATATGGAGGTGTGTGTGTGTGTGTGGACTCTATAGACTCTCATATGGAGGTGTGTGTGTGTGTGTGTGTGTGTGTGTGTGTGTGTGTGTGTGTGTGTGTGTGTGTGTGTGTGGACTCTATAGACTCTCATATGGAGGTGTGTGTGTGTGTGTGTGTGTGTGTGTGTGTGTGTGTGTGTGTGTGTGTGTGTGGACTCTATAGACTCTCATATGGAGGTGTGTGTGTGTGTGTGTGTGTGGACTCTATAGACTCCCATATGGAGGTGTGTGTGTGTGTGTGTGTGTGTGTGTGTCTGTGTGTGTGTGTGTGTGTGTGTGTGTGTGTGTGTGTGGACATTATAGACTCATATGGAGGTGTGTGTGTGTGTGTGTTTGGACATTATGGACTCTCATATGGAGGTGTGTGTGTGTGTGTGTGGACTCTATAGACTCCCATATGGAGGTGTGTGTGTGTGTGTGTGTGTGTGTGTGTGTGTGTGTGTGTGTGTGTGGACTCTATAGACTCTCATATGGAGGTGTGTGTGTGTGTGTGTGTGGACTCTATAGACTCTCATATGGAGGTGTGTGTGTGTGTGTGTGTGGACTCTATAGACTCTCATATGGAGGTGTGTGTGTGTGTGTGTGTGTGTGTGTGTGGACTCTATAGACTCCCATATGGAGGTGTGTGTGTGTGTGTGGACTCTATAGACTCTCATATGGAGGTGTGTGTGTGTGTGTGTGTGTGTGTGTGTGTGTGTGTGTGTGTGTGTGTGTGTGTGTGTGTGTGTGTGTGTGTGGACTCTATAGACTCTCATATGGAGGTGTGTGTGTGTGTGTGTGTGTGTGTGTGTGTGTGTGTGTGTGTGTGTGTGTGTGGACTCTATAGACTCTCATATGGAGGTGTGTGTGTGTGTGTGTGTGTGGACTCTATAGACTCCCATATGGAGGTGTGTGTGTGTGTGTGTGTGTGTGTCTGTGTGTGTGTGTGTGTGTGTGTGTGTGTGTGTGTGTGTGGACATTATAGACTCATATGGAGGTGTGTGTGTGTGTGTGTTTGGACATTATGGACTCTCATATGGAGGTGTGTGTGTGTGTGTGTGGACTCTATAGACTCCCATATGGAGGTGTGTGTGTGTGTGTGTGTGTGTGTGTGTGTGTGTGTGTGTGTGTGTGGACTCTATAGACTCTCATATGGAGGTGTGTGTGTGTGTGTGTGTGGACTCTATAGACTCTCATGTGGAGGTGTGTGTGTGTGTGTGGACTCTATAGACTCTCATATGGAGGTGTGTGTGTGTGTGTGGACTCTATAGACTCTCATATGGAGGTGTGTGTGTGTGTGTGTGTGTGTGTGGACTCTATAGACTCTCATATGGAGGTGTGTGTGTGTGTGTGTGTGTGTGTGTGTGTGTGGACTCTATAGACTCTCATATGGAGGTGTGTGTGTGTGTGTGTGTGTGGACTCTATAGACTCCCATATGGAGGTGTGTGTGTGTGTGTGTGTGTGTGTGTGTGTGTGTGTGTGTGGACATTATAGACTCATATGGAGGTGTGTGTGTGTGTGTGTTTGGACATTATGGACTCTCATATGGAGGTGTGTGTGTGTGTGTGTGTGTGTGTGTGTTTGGACATTATAGACTCATATGGAGGTGTGTGTGTGTGTGTGTGTGTGTGTGTGTGTGTGTGTGTGGACATTATGGACTCTCGGCAGCTTCCTTCATGGTTCTGGTGGTGTTTTACATGTGAAGTGCTGACCGGCCCACTGCCAGCCACCAACCACTTTAACTGACCTTTTCTTCTGTAGCTGACTGACTTTTTCTTCTTTAACTGCCTGACCTTTTCTCCTTTAACTGACTGACCTTTTCTCCTTTAACTGACTGACTTTTTCTTCTTTAGCTGACTGACTTTTTCTTCTTTAACTGACTGACCTTTTCTCCTTTAACTGACTGACCTTTTCTCCTTCTTTCTTGTGTACAAAGAAGATGCTCTGCCTTCATACTAATGTTGAACTCAAGTTCATTTTTAACAATAACAACGAACATCAACTTGCATGTACTCGCATTACACCAACGAGCTCATCCTGTCTAAATGTCCACACTGCATAGTCAACATGTCCCCTTCTCACTTTCTTCATCGTTTTACCATCCAGCCATCATCCATCCATCATCCATCCATATATACATACATACATATATGCATCAATAAATACATATGTACATCATCCAGCCATAAATACTTATGTACATCATCCAGCCATAAATACATATGTACATCATCCAGCCATAAATACATAAATAACATACATACATACACACACACACATCCATAAATACATCCATCCATCCATAAATACATACATACACACACACACACACATACACACACACACACATCCATAAATACATCCATCCATCATTTATCCTTAAATACATCCATCCATAAATGAATACATACATACATCCATAAATACATATGTACATCCATCCATCCATCTATAAATACATCCACCCATAAATAAATCCATACATCCATCCATCCATCCATAAATATATCCATCCATAAATAAATCCATACATCCATCCATCCATCCATCCATAAATACATCCATCCATAAATAAATCCATACATCCATCCATCCATCCATCCATCCATAAATATATCCATCCATAAATAAATCCATACATCCATCCATCCATCCATAAATATATCCATCCATAAATAAATCCATACATCCATCCATAA
Source organism: Lampris incognitus (assembly GCF_029633865.1). NCBI lineage: Eukaryota > Metazoa > Chordata > Actinopteri > Lampriformes > Lampridae > Lampris > Lampris incognitus. The sequence goes on from NC_079215.1 coordinate 64,739,504, forward strand.
ATACATGCATAAATACATCCATCCATCCATCCACATATCAGCTTAACCTGTGTGCTTATCTTGCAGCACAGAGTCACACATTAGTGTACGACACACTTGCAGGTCCCACCACACAACATATTGATTGCTGTTGTGTTGTATTGATGAATGAAGACATAACTCCGAGGACATCCTTTCAGATCCACTATTAACCCTGAAGTACAGGCCGGGTGGCATCCTCTTACCCATCCGTCCTGACGACCGCACAACCGCACACACACACACTCACAGGCCGCAAAAAGACAGAACAACCTCCACGCACCTCCTTCGTTGTCCTTGCCGTCTGTGCAGAGCGTTTCCATGGCGACGTGACAGCCGGCCCCTCTCCATCCTGACTGACAGACGCAGTGCCAGCCGCTGACTTCCAGGGTACAACGTCCGTTGTTGTTACAGAGACCTGGACAACCCTCTGGGTACGGGGCGACAAGGTGTACAGAGATTAAGTCGCACACGGTCTCGTGCGGGGCGGCGGGTGCGGCGTGGGTGTGCACGCCGCATTTGTCTTTTTGTCAATATGATGCTCCTACGTGACTGTTCCATCTGTGTGTGCAGGACATGTCCATGCCAGCTAATGTCCGTCCCACCCCCTCATATTGTGTTAAACAAGTATGTCTCTAGCACTGGTTGTGTGTTTCAGGGTTGTTTTTTTTGTTTTTTTGCCCCACGACACCATGTACGGGGGGGGCAGTTCTGCACCCATCTAATTAGATGTGCAGGCGGGTCGATAAGACATATAGATTAACAGTTAGAGAAATACATTAAATCCACATGGGACAGAGAGAGAGAGACAGAGAGACAGACAGACTGACAAACAGACAGTCAGGTAGTCAGGCCCGAGTGAAATGCATGATGTTGTCGTTTCACATGAACTAAAAATTACCAACAACCAAGATGGCTGCCATGTACGGTAGTAATGGCTGCAACGGCAAATGAGTAAAAGTGAATAATTGTTTTGTTTTTTTTGCCCCTTTTTCTCCCCAATTGTACCCGGCCAATTACCCCACTCTTCCGAGCCGTCCCGGTCGCTGCTCCACCCCCTCTGCCGATCCGGGGGGAGGGCTGCAGACTACCACATGCCTCCTCCCATACATGTGGAGTCACCAGCCGCTTCTTTTCACCTGACAGGGAGGAGTTTCACCAGGGGGACGTAGCACGTGGGAGGTTCACGCTATTCCCCCCCCCCCAGAACAAGCACCCCGACCAACCAGAGGAGGCGCTAGTGCAGCGACCAGGACACATACCCACATCCGGCTTCCCACCCGCAGACACGGCCAAGTGTGTCTGTAGGGACGCCCAACCAAGCCGGAGGTAACACGGGGATTCGAACCAGCAATCCCTCGTGTTGGTAGGCAACGGAATAGACCGCCACACCACCTGGACGCCCCGCTGCTGTTGTTTTGTTTGTTTTTGGGGGGGTTTTTGGCAGTAAACAAAGGCAGAAGATGTCGGGGCACAACATATCAATGACAAATTTGGCAAAAAAAATTTGAAAAACTAAAATCAACGCTGAAAAGAAACCAAGGTGTAGTAGATGTTGTGTTGTTGCAAAAAAAAATACAAAAAAAAAAAATTGGGCTTGTTTGTCGAGTCAGTCAACCCAAATCAAAGAGAACAGATCCACAAAAGAGCCAACACAGACTTCCTGCTCTCACAATGGAGCAGTTTTTTCATTTTGATGAAAATATGGATTTTTTTTGGGGGGGGGGGGACTTCCTCTTCTAGTCAGCTAAGTGACAGATGTTAAATCCATGTGAAACACAACAGGTGGACAGGTAGACAGCACACAAAGTATAGGCAGGGCGGCTGACTCGGGGCCTGTGGACGCTATACTTTATGTTACATTCCCCTCGACAGACTGGACACTGAGACTGACGTCAGGACGACAGGAGAGGACGTGGAGCTCAGGACCAAGCAAAGCCCAGCGGGGGAGACACACGGAGAGATGGAGGGAGGACAGGAAGGAGGTAGAGAGACAGAAAGACAGAAGAGGAGATAGGAAATAGACTGAAAGGGGTGGGCAGGACATACATAGATAGATAGATAGATAGATAGATAGATAGATAGATAGATAGATAGATAGATAGATAGATAGATAGATAGATAGATAGATAGATAGATAGATAGATAGATAGATAGATAGATAGATAGATAGATAGATAGATAGATAGATAGATAGATAGATGGAGAGAGAGAGAGAGAGAGAGACAGACAGACAGACAGACAGACAGACAGACAGACAGAAAGATAGACAGATAGAGATAGAGAGATAGCTAGCTAGCTAGATAAATAGATAGACAGAGACAGACAGACAGACAGAAAGATAGACAGATAGAGAGATAGCTAGCTAGCTAGCTAGATAAATAGATAGACAGAGACAGACAGACAGACAGACAGACAGACAGACAGACAGACAGAAAGATAGACAGATAGAGATAGAGAGATAGCTAGCTAGCTAGATAAATAGATAGACAGAGACAGACAGACAGACAGCTAGAGATAGCTAGCTAGCTAGCTAGAGAGATAGATAGATAGACACAGACAGACAGACAGACAGCTAGCTGGCTAGCTAGATAGATAGAGATACATACATAGATCGATAGAAATAGTGAAAACAGCTGGCTAAACTAAGACAGACATAAATATCAGGCCTCTGAATGCAAGATGATACAGGAGACAAACACTGGAGAGAGAGAGAGAGAGAGAGAGAGAGAGAGAGAGAGAGAGAGAGAGAGAGAGAGAGAGAGAGAGAGAGAGAGAGAGAGAGAGAGAGAGAGAGAGAGAGAGAGAGAGAGAGAGAGAGAACATAAAATTGTGTGTTTCTGTGTGTGTGATGAAATCATAAAACCAAAAGTTGGGGTCACAGTAAAGAAACAACAGAAAAAACAAGAAGAAGAACCGTGACAGACGAGTGCAGGAGAACACGCTGACGTGCTTCAAGACAGAGGGAAGACACAAAACAACCAGAGACAACGCAACAAGAAAGAAGGAAACAGAGAGAGAGACAGAGAGAGAAGGAAAGACAGAGACAGAAGGAAAACATGAACCGAATAAAAGGGGAAATGTCCATAGGAACGAGAGAGTGAAAAAAGGAGGGGTAGTAAATGAGCAGAGGTGAACGGGTGGTGGGTTGGGGACAGGAGGCCTTCAGGTCTTTGAGTTACCTTTATATCCTGAGATTAGGGGAGGGCAAGAGGGAGAGAGGGAGGAAGATTAGGGAAAAGAAAGTAAATCGAACAGCGGCAGCAATGCCAGATATATTGTCTTGTGATGGACAGACAGGTCGACTGAGCAGAGGAGTGGACGGAAGGGTAGCGGGGGGGGGGGGGTCACTCAAATACAGTATGAGCGAGGGAGGACAGAGAAAGAGACACAAATCAATAGAAAGCAAGGAGAGACCGAGCAGCAACACAGCCTCTGATTACAAAAGAAAGATAAACAAAGTTTCACTGGAATGAAATCTTCAGTTACATTAAAACCACATGAGGAGCAGAAGTGTTGCAACAACAAGATCAATAAAGTTTGCACAACAAGATCAATAAAGTTTGAACATTTCTGACCAACTCACTGAACACTTTCCAGTGACCGAGCCGCAGCCACTTTTTCAAACAACACAATCGCAGCATGCGGCGACTCACATGAATACTGATTTAATTAAAGTTCAGTGTGTCTGACAGACTATCTAAATGTAGATTTTGTTTTAATGATTGAACCGAGTCCCACCGATGATCTGCTCCCCCTGCAGAAACAGTCTGAGCAGGACTGTGCTATGATGCAGGACTGCTGCTTGTACGCAGGATGTACCAACACCACCTGCTATCACAGACATGAGAATGTGTCAGCAGTTTTTTTGGGGAGACCCCCCCCCCCCCGCTTTTCTCCCCAACTGTATCCGGCCAATTACCCCACTCTCCGGAGCCGTCCCCGGTCACTGCTCCACCCCCCCTCTGCCCATCCGGGGAGGGCTGCAGACTACCACATGCCTCCTCCCATACATGTGGAGTCGCCAGCTGCTTCTTTTCACCTGACAGTGAGGGGTTTCACCAGGGGGACATAGTGCGTGGGAGGCTCACGCTTTTCCCCCTCCAGCCCTGAACAGGCGCCCCGACCAACCAGAGGGAGGCGCTAGTGCGGTGACCAGGCTACGCACCCACATCTGGCTTCCCACCCGCAGACACGGCCAATTGTGTCTGTGTTGGTAGGCAACGGGATAGACCGCTACGCCACCCGGACGCCCTGTCTGAGCTGTTTTCATATGAAAACCAAGCTAATGACTGCATTAACACCAGATAATATCGTTTAAATACCTCGATAAAAAGTAGGATGCAAGTGTCTGAAAGTGGGATGCACATACAAGTGTGCTCACAAACGTAGCAACGTGTCTCTAAAACAAGAAGTTATGTCACGTCTCAGCCATCACAGCTGAGCAGATAGCACAGATTATGACCGTCTAACCTACATTCACATCCATCTCCACAAAACACCACCAGTCTCCCAGTTCGCCCAGGGCAGCTACATCCCTCACCGCGTAACGCTGGGACGGTATGTTAAACTAAAATCAAAACGGAGAACAGTGATTCGTAAATGATCTTTGACCCGTGTTACACTCAAAACAATACAATGGCACATCGTCTGACGTTTTACCTCACGAATTGTATTGTTTCGTTTCAAAATAAACACTTGTTTCCATTTTGATTCTTGCAACATATTTCCATAAAAAGTTGGGACAGAAAACTATTTACCGCTCTGTAATGCTGCCATTCCTTTTCACAGCACTTAAAAGACGTTTAGGGACTGAAGACACCGAGTGATGAAGTGTTTCAGGTGTCGTTTTGTCCCATTCTTCTTGCAAACAACTCTTTGGGTAACAGTTTGGGGTCTTCGTTGTCTGATTTTGCGTTTCAAAATGGGGCCACATATTCTCTATTGGGGAGGCACGGCGGTGCAGTGGTTAGCACGGTCGCCTCACAGCAGGAAGGTCCTGGGTTCGAGCCCCGGGCTGTTCAACCTTGGGGGTCGTCCCAGGTCGTCCTCCGTGTGGAGTTTGTACATTGTCCCCGTGTCTGCGTGGGTTTCCTCCGGGGGCTCCGGTTTCCTCCCACAGTCCGAAGACATGTAGGTCAGGTGAATCGGCCGTACTAAATTGTCCCTAGGTGTGAATGTGTTGGCCCTGTGATGGACTGGCAGCCTGTCCAGGGTGTCTTCCCGCCTGCCGCCCAATGACTGCTGGGATAGGCTCCAGCATCCTGCGACCCCGATTGGGACAAGCAGCTTGGATAATGGATGGATGGATTGTCTATTGGGGACAGGTTGGGACTGCAGGCAGGCCAGTCCAGCACCCTCTTCTTCTGCAGCCATGCCTTTGTAATGTGTGCAGAGTGTGGCTTTGCATTGTCTCCCTGGAAAAGATGTCGTCTTAAAGGCAGCATACGTGGCTCCAAAATCTTTATGTACTTCTCGGCATCAATGGCGCCATCGCAGAAGTGTGAGTTACTTTTACCAAGGGCACTGACCCAACCCCGTGTACCATGACAGACCCTGGCTTTTGCACTTGTTGCTGGTAACAGTCTGGATCGTCCTTCTCTTCTTTGGTCCGGAGCACACGGCATCCATTTCTTCCAAAAAAAGACCTGAAATACTGAGTCGTCTGACCCCAATACACGTTTCCACTGTGTGATGGTCCATCCCAGACGCCTTCGAGAAGTCGAAGTCGCTTCGAAGTTAACAAAAGCTTTGCTTTTGGCACAGTAAAGTTTTAACTGGCATTTGTGGCTGGAACTACGTATTGTGGTGCTTGACGAAGGTTTGCCAAAGTAATCCTGAGCCCATGTGGTTATATGGCGTATAGGTGAACGACGGTTCTTGAGACAGTGCCATCTGAGGGATCAGAGAGCATGGTTATTCAGCTTTGGCTTGCGCCCTTTAGGCACTGAAATTCCTCCAGATTCCGTGAATCTTTTAGTTACGTTATGCACCGCAGAGGGTGAAATATCCACATCCCTTCCTCTCCTTCTTTGAGGAACATCGTTTTTAAACATTTCAGTAATTTTCTCATGCATTTGTTGGCAAACCGTCGATCCTCAGCCCATCTTTGCTCTAAAGGACTCAGCCTTTCCTGGATGCTGCTTTTGCACCACAACATGATAGCAATCACCTGTTTCAAAGCACATCATTATTTAATTATTTTAGCTGTTAGCCAGCCAGCGCTAAAATTGTCCCTGTCCCAACATTTCCTGGAATGTGTTGCAGGAATGGATGTGGTATATTTACAGACGACGTTGGTGTTCATGCTGTCTGCAATGAAATACAATCACAGCACATTTAGAATCACGGCTTGTTTTTATACCGTCCCAGCTTTATTCTGAGTTGGGTTTGTAATTTCTACGTCGCCTAGCTTCCGACGCTAAAATCACAGCTATTCAACCAGTCTTCATGTTTTCATGCGCTTCAGTGTGACGTGCCTAAAATGTCACGACTCCCAACTTCGCCCGGCACGCTATCTGACCGGCATGGCACGTTTCACAAAGTTGAGGTTTCCCTAACCGTTGCTGCTGGGTTTCAAACAGGTTCGGCGCGCGCCGCTTCACGTGAAGCCCGACGCGGCGCACCTGAGACGTGTCTGAAACTTGGACGCAACAGCCGTCAAAGTCGCCTGAAAGTTCACAGAATTGAGTTTTTCACGTTGTTTAGAGTTTCGCTGTGTAAAACCAGCTTAAGTACGCCGGACTCAGTATTGCCTGTAAACAGTTTTACCAAGTGTTGCCTTCATCACATGGGAAATATTTCTTGACTGTGGGTCAAAAATAAAACCACCATTTGATAAAAAAGAAAGTTGATTTCGTTTGAGGAGACGAGACGTTTGAAGGGTATGATGGTGGTCCAAGTTAATCAACCTACTGGAAATTAAAATATTCCTTTTACAGGCCGAAAAACATTATTTTTTATTTCCCCCGCCCCCCTTTTCTCCCCAATTGTACTTGGCCAATCAACCTGCTCTCCAAATCGTCCCGGTCTCTGCTCCACCCCCTCTGCTGATCCGGGGAGGGCTGCAGACCACCACCTGCCTCCTCCCATACATGTGGAGTCACCAGCCGCTTCTTTTCACCTGACAGTGAGGAGTTTCACCAGGGGGACATAGCGCTTGGGAGGATCACGCTATTCCCCCCAGCTCCCCCTCCCCCCTGAACAGGCAGCTCGACCGACCAGAGGAGGCGCTAGGGCAGCGACCAGGACACATAACCACGTCCGGCTTCCCACCCGCAGACACGGCCAATTGTGTCTGTAGGGACGCCCAACCAAGCCGGAGATAACACGGGGATTCAAACCGGCGATACCCATGTTGGTAGGCAACAGAATAGACTGCTATGCTACCTGGACGCCCCAAAAAACACCAGTCATCTGTGAAACCACTTAGTTGAAACCCTGACTTACTACCCTGAAAGCTGCCGGTTTGAAACAGACACCGCCGCGGCTCCCGGACCTGCTCAGGCAAAGTTGTGTTGAGCTAAACACGAACCCACCAATTAAACCAATTAACACTGCGATGAAGAGAAAACAAAGTTCAGTATGAAATATTCCCGAACAGTGGCTGGGTAAAACAACTCATAAATGTGGAATTCATTCGCGTGTTAGTGGTTTCGTCTTTGCTCAGGGTTTTCACAGACTCAGCGGGTGGGGTTTGAGCGGCGGATCGGCATCAACAATGTCCAGCCGAGCCTGTTAAGAAACCAAGGCTGCGGAGGCCTTCTTAAACCACTTTCAAAACCACCTGAAAGCCAAAAATACAGAAGACTTTGCACAACTTAATTCTTCAGCCCCGCAGCCAAAACCAGCCAGCGAGGGGAGAGACAGTCTGGCGGCGGGGAAGAAACAGGCCGTCTTGAGCCTTTCGGCTGAGGGTATAAATGACGAGATGTGAATAAAGGAGAAAAAAAACAAAACATACAGGAGCAAAAAAAACTCTGTGTGGCGGGTAACGCTGGCACCAGAAGCTTCATAGTGCATGATGGGAAACTCAAAGGATGAAGGGAGGAGGAGGAGGAGAAAAAAAGAAAAACAGCGATGGATGAAGAGTGAAAAGAAAGAGTACGGTACCTTTTACTCTAATGTCCGGGTTGTGAGCTTCAGGTGGAAAGAGAGAGAGAGAGAGAGAGAGAGAGAGAGAGAGAGAGAGAGAGAGAGTGGCATGCAGCAGAAAGACAGAGAGAGAGAGAGAGAGAGAGAGAGAGAGAGAAAGAAAGAAAGCATTTAGCAGAAAAATCCAGCTAACTCGGCTCCTCACAGAGAAGCCGGCACTAAGATAAGACAGGCAGAGTCAGAACACAACATAGTAAACAGACACACACACACACACACACACACACCTAATACACAAGTCTTCACACGTAGATTCACGCCACTTCATTTGCAAGATGGGAGGATGAGAGAAAAGGGTAGAAGTGGAGCGAGGCAAACAAAGTGGAAGTTAAACCCAGACAGGGTTTATATGACTCGTTTACCATCTCATTTAGAGAAACCTGATCAAACCCTCGTTAATCTGGCGGGCAGAGAGACGAGATGTAGGCCAGAGGAGACGCCGAGAGGAAGGTAAAAAAAAAAAAGGGGGGATTAAGGAGAGAGAGAACAACAGGGGAGAAGAGAGCGGGTAGAAAATAAAAAAAGGGATTTGGATGACCTCTCGTCAAAGTGTACCAAATCCATACAAGTAGATCCAGACCGACTACCTGGGTGTTAAAGGTACAGTCCGCAATTCAAATGTAAAGCCAAGGGTGGCCCTGCCACCGCAGTACAAACCGCAGGACAGGAAGCTGCCGTCGCTCCCCGACTGATTGACGGGGCTCCATTTCTTTATTTTTTTGAGGTACTTTATTGATCCCCGAGGGGAAATTCATGCTCTGCATTCAACCCATCCTAGCTGTGTCGCTAGGAGCAGTGGGCAAGCGGCGTGCAGCACCCGGGGACCGACTCCAGTTACTTCTTCCTACTGCCTTGCTCAGGGGCACCGACAGGAGTACTAACCCTAACATGCATGATGGCGGGGGAAACCGGAGCACCCGGAGAAAACCCACCGCAGACACAGGGAGAACACGCAAACTCCACACGGAGGACCGCCTGGGATGACCCCCAAGGTTGGACCACCCCGGGGTTCGAACCCAGGACCTTTTTAATGTGAGGCGACAGAGCTAACCACCGCGCCACTGTGCCGCCCAATACAAGGACTGGGTTTTAATGTGCTTTGATGCTGTAAAAGGTTCGTTCACATCACTGATGGTTGTAAAGACTGGAGTAAAACAGGCCCATACTTTCTATCACCATCAGCTGACAAAGAAACAAAATTCTTATTCGTACTTGAACTTTTCTATTATGAATGTAAATATACCTCCATTTTATATGGTCAAATAAACCACAGATTGGGCCTCTAACTAAACTCAGCTGGACACTCAGGATGCATTCCTGCGTTCCCAGACTGGACATGTGAGACTGAAAATCACCAGAACCCATTTGTGTTTCTGGCCCAGTCCACCCGCTGGCCGACAGCTAAGTCTCTGCTACGTGTTCGCTGGTGAACCGAGGCTTTCTGCTAAAAGCAGATGTTGGAAAAGCACCAGAAATACATTTCACTTCTCTGTGAATGATCTCTGTCACCCTTAACAGTCCAAGTACAACAGACTCGTGTCCAGCATGGACACAGAGAACAGGGAATTTCCACCTATAACAGTGTTAAGATATCATTTGTTTTTGTTCTGCGTATTTTAAATGTATAGATGGGCAATATGTGGTTGCTGGTTGCCTAGTGACTGTGTTGAAATATGAAACAATACTTCTATCAGTGACCGAGCGCAAGAGCGATTCACACATGTCTACTGTGCTTCTTATTTAAGCCTCCAACAGACTGTGATGTGGGCTGTCTCAGATGAAAGATGACTAAAGGTGGCCACATCTTTGGTCGTGGCTCCGAAACGGTGGTCCCATGTCGCACTGTGAGACAGTTTCAAAGACGGCCATTATTAACGGTGACTGAAGATAACCTGGGACAAAAGTCTGACAGTGTCAGAAATGTAGGGCTGTGTACTGGCGAGAATCTGGCGATATGACACGTATCACGATACAGGGGTTACGATTCAATTTATCACGATATATCGCGATACTATAAGAACGGCGATATATTGTGATTTCATAGGCCTGTGTTCTTTGTGCTTATGCTACTTCCTGTCTCAGTTTACGTTGTTGGGTTGGAGTGGAAGAGTCAAATGGCTGAAGATAGATTACAACACTGCCATCTAGCGGTCGCGGGGTTACACACAACACAAAATGTTTGTCAAGGACCTTTACATGTAAACAATTAAAAATCGATACGGTGGTTTTGAGAATTGATACAGTATCACAAACGATAATATCACGATACTCGAGCGTATCGATATCTTCTTGCACTCCTACAGAGATGTAGGACGACCATCTTACAGTGTGACTGCTACTACGAACTACGTCTACTATCCAACCAATAGAAGTGCGGCACGAAATGACGCACTGATCAACGCCACGCAGAATCTTTGCTGGCACTAAACACAAACACACTGTTAGCATCTGTGACCCAAATGCGATGCGATTCAACAAAACGAGCAAAACGAGCTGCGGCGACTATTGAAAGGATTCGATTCCTGCTTGGCGTCATGTTGCTCTACCAGCAGTGAGACTGATTACACGGGCTGATGCGGCGCACCCGCTGATGACGCGTCTATGGACTTGTGTTGTAGCCTGCGGTTCAGTAGGTGTTATTGTACAGTCTACCCACATCAAACTTGATGTCGTTCCTACCCAAGGGTATTAGATCCATATCGCAGTGTGGCTTGCAATAAACGTACAGGACTGCTAAAACCACACAGTCTGTAGGAGGTTTTGGAGACATGACAGGCCAACATTGGTGGACAACAAATTCTAATCTAGCATGCATCTGAGGTCACCTGGTTAGGTTTAGGTAATAAGTCACACTGGATTTTCTTTTCTGTATGTCTGTGAAGTGCTCCAGCCTGAGGCCATGTTTTCTAGCATTCCAATGAAGGATTGTATAAATGAAATGTACATATGTATACATATGTAATATATATATATATATACATGCATGTATGATATACTTTAATGATCCCCGTAGGGAACTTACGCTCTGCATCCTATCCATCCTTGCTGTGTAACTAGGAGCATTGGGCAGCTGCTGTGCAGTGCCCAGGGACCAATTCCTGTTCGTCTTGCCATGCCTCGGTCAGCGGTACAGACAGGAGTAATAACCCTAACATGCATGTCTTTTTGATGGGGGGGGGGGGGGGCAGAGCACCTGGAGAAAACCCATCACAGACACAGGGAGAACATGCAAACTCCACACAGAGGACCACCTGGGATGACTCCCAGGTGGGTTCGAACCCAGGACCTTCTTCCTGTGAGGTGACAGCGCTAACCACTGCGCCGCCCATTTTGCTGCTATTTTAAACACATTTTGAATAGACGTAAAATGGATGAAGACACGCGGGAATGTACTGTTACGTTTCCCATTTTTCAAAATGATATATCATTATTTTTGAAGGCTTGGGCTGTGTTAAAGCCCAGGGAGGAGATCCAGCAATGTAGTAAGCACTGCAGCAATCAGTGATGCTTGTGTGTGTACAGTTTTAAATGGTTGCCCGATAACGTATGTACATCGAGCACCGACCGTCCTACTGTTTAGATGCCACCGCAAGGTGTGAGGAATGTTTTTTTTCAAGTAGTCATAACTGTGTAGCACAATCGACTTCATACAAAGGCCTTGCACAAATGTTGCATATATTTCTGTGCAGTTCTAAGCTGTATTACAGCCTGCTGCATTCAGAACCCTTTTCTTTACACACAGGGCGGTAGTCTGTGCATGTATGGGCGTGCATGTATACGTGCACATGTGTAAACCCCCCCAAAACTCACCAATATTACAATGTTCTCCGGTCCATCCTTGGTCGCACTCACACTTGCCATCCTTACACACTCCGTTCTTGGTGCAAAGCGGGTGGCAAGCCTTCTGGTCACACACACTTCCTGTCCAGCCCTCCTCGCACCGACACACGCCGCCATAGCACACCCCGTGGCTGCCGCAGTCCACCTCGCACACCTCTGCCAAGGAGAGAGGCGCGGATTAAAAAAGAAACATGAAATATGTGCAACAGCATTGCCAAAATGTATCAGACCCTGTCTCATGATGTCATAAAAATAACAAAAAGAACAAGAGAGTGAAGCAAGAGAGTAATCTGAATCTTAAAACACACGCCGATGCACCGGCGAGGCGATGTGGTGTCTAAACGTCTGGTTTCTCTCTGGACTCTTGAGCAGCTTTGTCTACAGAGACCAGAGGAGTGATACTGCACGCTGAACCGAGCTAAGAAAAACGGCATTGATTTGCTGACATGTGTGCCGGTCTGGACAAAGAGAGATGAATGAGGCAGAACCAGGAACGGGGCGAGCCAGCGACAGAGAGAGCAAAAATATACACTGAGGACAGATTCCTCGAAAGAGAGCGAGCGAGTAGAAAAAACATTCAAATAACAGAATCCAGAGTCTGATGGAAAACCAGTAATACAGAACGACAAGATGAGAGAGAGAAAACCGGTAATACAGAATGATAGAATGAGAGGGGAGGGGGTGGAGAGAGACAGACAGAGAGAGAGAGATCCAGACTACTGACTTAAGCCTCCTATAGACTGTGCGAGTTCAGTGATCCTATCAGTTTACTGCAAGCCACACTGTGTGATATGGATCTAATAGACTTGGCTACGGGGTACGGGGGCGGCACAGTGATGCAGTGGTTAGCGCGGTCGTCTCACATCAAGAAGGCCCTGGGTTGGAGCCCCGGGGTAGTCCAACCTTGGGGGTCGTCCCGGGTCGTCCTCTGTGTGGAGTTTGCATGTTCTCCCCGTGTCTGTGTGGGTTTCCTCCGGGGGCTCCGGTTTCCTCCCACAGTCCAAAGACATGCAGGTCAGGTGAATCGGCCGTACTACACTGTCCCTAGGTGTGAATGTGTGTGTTTGTGTCGGCCTTGTGATGGCCTGGCGCCTGCTGCCCAATGACTGCTGGGATAGGCTCCAGCATCCCCACGACCCTGGGGGCAGGATAAGTGGTTGGGTTAATGGATGGATGGAAACTTGGGTACGACATCAAGTGTGATGTATGTAGACTGCACGATGATAACACTACTGAATCGCAGGCTACGACACAAGTCCATAAAAGCGTCATCAGTGTGCGTAATCAGCCTACACCGCTGGCAGAGCAACATGACGCCAAGCAGGAATCGAGTCCTTTTAATAGTCGCCGCAGCTCGTTTTAGCTCGTTTTGTTGAATCCACGGCATTTGGGTCACAGACGCTAACAGTGTGTTTGTGTTCAGCGCCAGCAAAGATTGTGCGTGGTGTTGATCAGCGCGTCACTCCATGCTGCGTTGCTATTGGCTGGTTAGCAGACGTAGGTCGTAGCAGCAGTCACACTGTGAGATGGTCATCCTACATTTCTGACACGGTCAGACTTTTGTCCCGGGTTATCTTTGGTCACAAAACCGTAATAACGACCGTCTCTGAACCTGTCTCACAGCGAGACGTAGGACCATCGTTTTGACCCTGTCTCACAGCGAGACGTAGGACCACCGTTTTGACCCTGTCTCACAGTGAGATGTAGGACCACCGTTTTGACCCTGTCTCACAGTGAGACGTAGGACCACCGTTTTGACCCTGTCTCACAGTGAGACGTAGGACCACCGTTTTGACCCTGTCTCACAGTGAGATGTAGGACCACCGTTTTGACCCTGTCTCATAGTGAGACGTAGGACCACCGTTTTGGACCTGTTTCACAGTGAGACGTAGGACCACCGTTTTGACCCTGTCTCACAGTGAGACGTAGGACCACCGTTTTGACCCTGTCTCATAGTGAGACGTAGGACCACCGTTTTGGACCTGTTTCACAGTGAGACGTAGGACCACCGTTTTGACCCTGTCTCATAGTGAGGCGTAGGACCACCGTTTTGACCCTGTCTCATAGTGAGACGTAGGACCACCGTTTTGGACCTGTCTCACAGTGAGATGTAGGACCACCGTTTTGACCCTGTCTCATAGTGAGACGTAGGACCACCGTTTTGGACCTGTTTCACAGTGAGACGTAGGACCACCGTTTTGGACCTGTTTCACAGTGAGATGTAGGACCACCGTTTTGGACCTGTTTCACAGTGAGACGTAGGACCACCGTTTTGACCCTG
>NC_079215.1:64758796-64803022 GCF_029633865.1 Lampris incognitus
CCAAATGGCCCCTTAAGCCTCCTACAGACTGTGCGATGTGGGCCATCTCAGATGAAAGATGACTAAACGTGGCGACATCTTTGGTCGTGGCTCCAAAACGGTGGTCCTACGTCTCGCTGTGAGACAGGTTCAAAACGGTGGTCCTACATCTCGCTGTGGGGCAGGTTCAAAACGGTGGTCCTACATCTCAATGTGAGACAGGTTCAAAACGGTGGTCCTACATCTCGCTGTGAGACAGGTTCAAAACGGTGGTCCTACATCTCAATGTGAGACAGGTTCAAAACGGTGGTCCTACATCTCGCTGTGAGACAGGTTCAAAACGGTGGTCCTACATCTTGCTGTGAGACAGGTTCAAAACGGTGGTCCTACGTCTCGCTGTGAGACAGGTTCAAAACGGTGGTCCTACGTCTCGCTGTGAGACAGGTTCAAAACTGTGGTCCTACATCTCGCTGTGAGACAAGTTCAAAACGGTGGTCCTACGTCTCGCTGTGAGACAGGTTCAGAGAGGCCGTTATTACGGTCTTGTGACAGAAGATAACCTGGGACGAAAGTCTGACAGTGTCAGAAATGTAGGATGACCATCTCACAGTGTGACTGCTGCTACGACCTACGTCTGCTAACCAGCCAATAGAAATGCAGCACGGAGTGACGCGCTGATCAACGCCACGCACAATCTTTGCTGGCGCGAAACACAAACACACTGTTAGCGTCTGTGACCCAAATGCCATGGATTCAACAAAACGAGCAACAAAATGAGCAGAACGAGCTGCGGCGACTATTGAAAGGACTCAATTCCTGCTTGGCATCACGTTGCTCTACCGGCGGCGTAGACAGATCACACACACTGATGCAGCACAAACACTGATGACATGTTTATTTCCTTGCGAAGTAGCCGGCAGTTCAGTAGGTGTTATCATTGTGCAGTCTACATGTCGTACCCAAGTTTATTAGATCCATATCACACAGTGTGGCTTGCAATAAACTTATGGGATTGCTAAACTCGCGCAGTCTGTAGGAGGTTTTATGTGTAGGGAGTTAGCTTAGCAACTATCACATTGCTCGCTCTATAAATCTACAGTAAACTGCCATTTTATGGTGGCAGTGAATAGACTGTGCTGGTTTTTTCTTTTCTTTATAATTAAGGCGACAAACACGATCAATACCCATGATGAGTTCCACAATAAAGAATCTGCGGCTTGACGCTGTATTTGGAGGCACACATTCACTGGTAGCCCCGCCCACCAGAAGAGCGACTGGTTTTCTCACAACGGCAAAAAACTCCGCTCGTTACACTCATTGTCCGACTTTGGGAAGTAGGGTCCGGCTATCGAGGCTAGCTTCTCGCACACTCACCTAAGGAACAGTCGGGTCCGGTCCAGCTCTGGTCACAGGTACAGGTACCGCTCTCTGCGCTGTAGGTGCCGTGACCCGAGCACTGGTCGGGACACATGGCCTTGGCAATCTCACAACTGGCCCCGCCCCAGCCTGACTGACAGTGGCACTCGCCGTGAATACACACCCCATGGGAGGAACAGCTGGGGTCTATGCAGTCCACTGGAAGAGAAAGGCCAGGAGAGAGAGAAGAGAGAGACGAGAGACAGACAGACAGACAGACAGACAGACAGACAGACAGACAGAGAAAGAGAGAGAGAGAGGAGCAAGAGAGAGAACAAAAGAGAGAGAAGAGAGAGCGAGAGAGAAAAGAGAAAAGAGAGCAAGAGTGAAAAGAGAGAGAGAGTGCAAGCGGAAAAAAGAGTGAGAGAGAGTGAGTGAAAGGAAAAAAGAGAGACAACAGTGTTCATTAATGCTGATATCTCATAACATATTCAAGGGTTCGATGATGATGTTAACGATGCTGAAAACTGAAAAAAAGAAAAGAGCCGTTTAAAACAAGCCACTCACACCTCCTTAATTACATTAAAATGCATTAGAGCACTTCAGCTCACTTCTGCCACCCTTTTTCTTCCCAATTGTACGTGTCCAATTACCCCACCCTTCCGAGCCGTCCCGGTCGCTGCTCCACCCCCTCTGCCGATCCGGGGAGGGCTGCAGACTACCACATGCCTCCTCCCTTACATGTGGAGTCACCAGCTGCTTCTTTTCACCCGACAGTGAGGAGTTTCACCAGGGGGACGTAGCGCGTGGCAGGATCACGCTATTCCCCCCCAGTTCCCCCTCCCCCCCGAACAGGCACCCCTATCGACCAGAGGAGGCGCTAGTGCAGCGACCAGGACACACACCCATATCCGGCGTCCCACCCGCAGACACAGCCAATTGTGTCGCCTGACCAAGCCGGAGGTAACACGGGGATTCGAACCGGCGATCCCTGTGTTGGCAGGCCACGGTATAGACCGCTATGCTGCCCAAATTTCCTATGTAATCAGTTAGCGGGCCATCAAAACGCCATTGCACTTTGTTGTCAGACTTTGTGTTGCCTAGCGACCAGGGTAACATTATGCATCCGGCGCTCTAGTCATCTGTGTGTGCTAATGTTTCATCATGAGAGAAGACCACCATTTGTGGTCAGGGCCGAACACTGTCGTGTTGGAAGAAGTGAGCGGCTGCTTGCAGCATGCATGCGTGTTTACGTTGCAGCTCAGCTCATGAAACGCACCATCTACTACATCACTTGACCTCTCACCTTCTTCACAGTTATCCCCCTTGTAGCCCGTGTTGCAGATGCAGGTGCCCATGATGCATATTCCGTGCCCTCCGCAGTGGATGTCGATACACTGGTTCGCCGGTACGTCGCACTCGGTGCCCTTCCACCCGCTGTAGCACTGGCAGCGCCCCCGGGAATACTGCCCATTCCCACTGCACAGCACCGGACAGGCGGCTGGGAGACAGGCGGGGCAGGACGCAAAGGTTAGACGGGCGACGCAGGTAAATTGGATCAATCGGACGGACGGATAAGATTGCAGGGTTGCCGGCAGCGCTCGGGAGCACGCCGGCGAGAAACTCCAAACACTGCCAGCACCGGCGAGCAGGTAATTCGCTGTCAGCTGTTCTCCTCCCAGAAAGCCTTAGCTTACACACCACAGCATGCTAATCACGGCGCGTATGGGCTGAGTTAATACCACTCGTCCCACCGCGACGGCGGGCTTACTCGCGACGGTCAGCATGCGTTTCTCCAGAATGAGAGAGGTAGGAACGGAGCGGTGGAGGAGGTGACGCAGCGGTAATTGAAAGGGGACCTCAGAGTCTGCAGGTCCGTTATTGTCGGGATAAGAACTGTAAACCAATTAGCGTCTCTCTCCGGGTTTCGGACTGGCGGAGGGCGTGCAAGCAGCAGAGATACATGTGGCAGGTCACTGTGCGCGTGTATTTTCGTGTTTTGTGCGTTTCTTTGAATGAGTCTCGTGTGTGTGTTTCTCTGCGGGCATCTATGTGAGCCTTTCTTCATGTATTTATGTTTGTGTGTTTCTTTGCATATGTGTGTGTGCGTCCTTGTGTTTCTTTCCCATGCAGCTGTATGTGTGTTTCTTTCATGTATTTATGTTTGTGCTGTGTTTCTTTGCATGCATCTTCATGTGTGTTTGTTTTCATGTATCTGTGTTTGTGTGTGTGTTTCTTTGCATGCATATGTGTGTCCTTGTGTTTCTTCTGCATGCATCTTTATGTGTGTGTTTCTTTTCATGTCTGTGTGTTTCTTTGCATACATCTTTATGTGTGTGCTTCTTTGCATGCATGTGTGTATGTCCTTGTGTTTCTTCTGCATGCATCTTTATGTGTGTGTGTTTGTTTTCATGTATGTGTGTGTGTTTCTTTGCATACATCTTTGTGTGTGTTTGTTTTCATGTATCTGTGTTTGTGCATGTGTGTTTCTTTGCATGCATGTGTGTCCTTGTGTTTCTTTCGCATGCATCTTTATGTACATGTGTTTGTTTTCATGAATGTGTTTGTGTGTGTGCGTTTCTTTGCATACATTGTGTGTGTGCGTCCTTGTGTTTCTTTTGCAAGCATTTTTACGTGCATGTGTTTGTTTTCATGTATCTGTGTTTTGGTGTGTTTGTGTGTTTCTTTGCATACGCGTGTGTGTGTACTTCTGTTGCTTTTGTATGTATCTTGATGTGTGTGTTTGTTTTCATGTATCTCTGAGTGTGTGTTTCTTTGCGTTCACATGTGTGTGAGTATCTGTGTGTTTCTTTTCATGTATCGGTGGGGTTTGTTTGTGTGTGTGGTGTGTTTGTGTGCGCATGCATGCGTGAGTCTATGTACACGCCTGTGAATGTTACCTCTAGAGCAGTCCGGTCCAAGGAACCCTGGGAAACAGTGACACGTTCCTGAGAGACAATCTCCGTTTCCATGGCAATTCTGAGGACACTCCATAATCGACTCTGATTAAGAGAGAGACGGAGGAAGAGACACACACACACACACACACACACACACACACAGTCAGAACAGGGCAGTCTGTGCATTGTTGCCGTAGTTACAGTCAGACATCCAATCAACACCCTCTTACATCCAATCATGCCTGTTTTTCCCTCACTCTATAGTTCACTACCCACTCTATAGTATACTACCCACTCTATAGTATACTACCCGCTCTATAGTATACTACCCACTCTATAGTATACTACCTGCTCTATAGTATACTACCCACTCTATAGTTCACTACCCACTCTATAGTATACTACCCACTCTATAGTATACTACCCACTCTATAGTATACTACCCGCTCTATAGTATACTACCCACTCTATAGTATACTACCCGCTCTATAGTATACTACCCACTCTATAGTATACTACCTGCTCTATAGTATACTACCCACTCTATAGTATACTACCTGCTCTATAGTATACTATCTGCTCTATAGTATACTACCCACTCTACAGTATACTACCCACTCTATAGTATACTACCCACTCTACAGTATACTACCCACTCTACAGTATACTACCCGCTCTATAGTATACTACCCACTCTACAGTATACTACCCACTCTACAGTATACTACCCACTCTATAGTATACTACCCGCTCTATAGTATACTACCCACTCTACAGTATACTACCCTACCCCGGCGAGGCTCCTGCCGTACCCAGCATGCCACATTCTGTGCACGCCCTGTTGCCATCCACAGTCTTCCCGTTCGGTGACATCAGAAACACTGCCTTCAGAGGTCTCTCTGACTCAGCATGTGAGCCACTTGTTGAATTTATGCAGTGGTCATGTGACACGTGGGGCATGTGCACACTCCGCTAACCCGGCACAAGCACATCATTCAGCTTTTAGCACAAAGATCTGGACCGGGAGCAGGATTTTCCTGAAACAATTTGTACCGAATTTGGGGCGCAACCGGGACGCGAACCCGGGTCCCCCTCACCACGGGCGACCATGTTAACCATAAAGGGTCCGACCCGTTAGCCAAGGGCTAGCGTGTCTACTTATCCGTGGTCGTTACACTACCCCCCCTCCTTCGGGAAGCGCGTCCCTGCGCTTCAGCCTATCAGCTCCCTCACGCCTCTGGGCGCACGCGCTTTCGATGGCCTCACGGTCTCACCGTCCCACTTCTGACACCGAAGTGGCAAATTCAGAGGGCAGCCCGGGAACCGCCGCAGTCGGGACGTGAACCCGGATCTCCTGCACCACGGGCGACTATGTTAACCAGTCGACTCAAGGGTCCAACCCCTTAGTTGAGTGGTTAGACTTGGGTTCGCTTCCTGGCTGCCCCCGAATTCGCTACCCTGGGATGGTGGGACCGTGAGGCCATCAGAGAGGCGTGAGGGAGCTGATATGCTGAAGCGCGGGACCAAGCTTCCCGAAGGAAGGGGGTACTGTAACGATCATGGATGAACAGACTCGGTAGCCCTTGGCTAACGGGTCGGACCCTTTAGTCGACTGGTTAGCATAGTGGTGCGGGAGACCCGGGTTCACGTCCCAGCTGTGGCAGTTCCCGGCTGCCCCTCTGAATTCACTACACAATTATTTAATGGATGTGGTGTTTTTGGCTAAGGGATGAGACGGTTCCTCGTGGAGAACAACCTGCATCGCCCAACAAGCCGCACACAAGTCACTTTGTGCGAACGGCTCCCTGAATTTATCTTAACGAGGAGCTTAATGTCACATCCCGTAACATCTATAAATTATGCTACAGCTTGTGTGTGTGTGTGGACCATACATACCTTATAGTTTCTATTGTCTTTTTATCACGTGTCTATCAGGTTGTAATAATAATGATAATAACAATAACAAGAACATTAATAATAATAATCACTGTAAGAGTATTTGTTCCTGTTGCTGATCTACATGTTTGCTTTACATTACAGGAGAGGACAGGTCACTTGTTGTAGTGCATGGAAGCTTGTCGAAATGATTTTTTTCTTTTCTTTTATTATTTTCTTTTTTTAATAAAAAAAAAAATCTATATAAAATGCTTTTTTCTTTTATTTAAATTGATTTTTTTTGCCTTTGACAAGCTGTCCCAATTAAACTTGCTCATTTTGCTAAATGAGAAAGCCCCTGTTTTGAAATATGGCACTTTACATTTGGTTTAGACAACAACCTTAAAATATGTGATATGAAGGTAATCTATCAGGAAGACATAACACACACACACACACACACATATATATATATATATATTTACTGTTCCTGAGATATGAATATGTTCATGCTAACATGTTTCTTTCCAGTGAAATATATTTTCATCAGTGTAGTACTGTATAGCAGAGACCAACTAGCCTCAAATACACATACCAGTTTTTTGCATTTTTGCACTTTGTGCAGAAGCTGCCTCTTACTGCCTTTGTTTGTTCAGTCCCGTGTAATACAGATCCTGTTATAGTGTTAGATTCTCTTTAAACACATGAACAACCGGGATCTCACTCCTTCCTAAAACGACCATGGTTGGTCAAAATGACTGCCACGGTTTTTAAACGCTATATTCTTGTTGCTATATTTTGTTCTTATTTCTATTTCTTCTTTATCTTTTATTTCTGTTTCTGTTTTCTTATCTTGTATCTTGTTAGTTTTTAGTTATTAGAGTGTGAGTGTCTGTAATAGAACCCAATTTCCCCTCGGGGATGAATTAAGTGTTCTGATTCTGTCAAGATAAATACCCAGTTGAGATGTTAATGTATTACGTGTGTTAGTATGTCTGTTAGGAAACTAGCTGACACCAAAATTAACATTTTAATACTATTTTTCAAACAATTTAAAATGGCCGCTGTCCAACACCTGTAAATACTGCAGCGCCTCGGTGGTAGTCATGGTGCGTCTGTAACGGCGTCTGTACCCAGACATGTTGGACATCATCACACATCGGGTTTAGACTATTTCTCTGCACTGGAGGGCGCTAGTGTGTTTCTAGGACAGAGCAACGAACTTCACGAAGGAAATGACGCCACCAACACACGTCATAAATACTGACATGACGCACACCATCACGCGCACATTACGAGACGGTCATTTTGACGGCTCGCGGTCGTTTTAGGGAGATCTTATCGTAACTTCTTTTTGTGCAATTGATCTGAAACTCATTTTAATGCAAATATATGCAATTAGGAGCATTCAGAGAGCGGCGGGTCTGTATCTTTTTGTCCATGGTTATGAAACTTTGAAAATCCAAACCGGTCATAATGACCCTCTTGGCGGTTCTGGTGCAGAAGTCACTGGAAGATAAATGCATTTTTGACTTGTGGATGGCCAGTTTTGTCTTATATCCTGAATTACACCCTGTCGGTGTGGGTTTAGTGGTCCATTCAGGCCCATCACTCGTGAGTCCCCACAGTCCTCACCGCAGCTGTGCAAGAAATTCAGGCAACACGGCGCGCAAGTGTTGCGAAAGAGACCGACACTGACGTGAACGCACCACCACTCACCTATGAGAACGGTGTTGTAGGACACTTGTTCTGTATTGCGTCCGTCGTTGTAAAACGCCAGATGCCAGATGCCTGTGTCCAAATACTGAATGAAGCCGGCCTCGTGCACGCTCACCGACCGCGCACGCCGGGTCCCTCCGATGCCTTCCTCCTCGTGCGCGCTCAGCGAGCGTGCACGTGTGGTGTCGGCATCGCCGAGGGCTCGCTTTTCCTTGGAGATGAGACGGCTGCCATCCAGGAGCTCTACGAAGTCATACTGCAAGACACACAGACGGGTGGATGAGAGCAGACACACACACACACAAAGAGTGAACCAAAAATCTGAATAGTGATTAATGCTCCATTCGTACAGCTTTTGTGTACGCTAAACTGCGTTGTGTCTTAAATTGTTTAGTTAATTTTTTCAGTTTGGGTGTATTTGGCATCACCTGGTGGTCACGACAATTAATTTATTTGGGGGGGGTCCCCCCCCCTCAAGTGTATCCGGCCAATTACTCCACTTTCCCAAGCCGTCCCGGGCGCTGCTCTGCCCCCCCCGGCTGATCCAGGGAGGGCTGCAGACTACCACACGCCTCCTCCCATACATGTGGAGTCACCAGCCGCTTCCTTTCACCTGACAGTGAGGAGTTTCACCAGGGGGACGTAGCACGTGGGAGGATCACGCTATTCCCCCCCCCCCCGAACAGGCAACCCGACTGACCAGAGGAAGCGCTAGTGCAGCAACCAGGACGCATACCCACATCCGGCTTCCCACCCGCAGACACGGCCAAATGTGTCTGTAGGGACGCCCGACCAAGCCGGAGGCAACACAGGGATTCGAATCGGAGATCCCCGTGTTGGTAGGCAACAGAATAGACCGCCACGCTACCCGGACGCCCTGATATTTAAGTTTTATACATCAAGTTGCTTTCCATTTGAAATGAATGTGTTCCTGAATGCACAGGAAGTGTTCACATGTAGGTCATAATTTCCCACAGTCGCAGATTTTGGTGTAACACCAGCAAAATAATCCAGCCATAGCGCGTGTATTTTGGAGACGGAGGACTGATCAAGAATGTCATCTGACACATATTGGGCAACATATCAATCGTATCGAATGTTAATTTCATGTAATTAAATGTTCACTAATGTTGAGCTGTGTATTTTAGTGCCTATCGCTTGCTGGTCTGCATGCGACATGCGACTTCCTTCTGCTTTTTCTCCTCTCGTGGCAGACTTGACGCATTTTCCTGCACTTTTGCCAATCCACCGGAATAACTGCCGGGAATGGCGGGCCTTGCCTGCAACAATGAAACAGCATATAGAGGAGCAATAGTACATTTAATGGGTACTGTTGCCCCTCTATAGCGAGGCGGTATGACAGTGCCAGTGGGAAAAGATGTCAACTGTAGCATTTTTTAATCTAAAACAATTATGGACTACCTCTCTAAAACCACCCCCTTAAAACCATCAGACTACATCCTCACTGTTCCCTCTGACATCTTTTTGTACAGTTGTTCTACTATCAAATTTCATCACCGTGTTCAATTCATTTGTGATTCCATTATTGCACAACCCAAACACAGATTATAGGACATTTACTTGCCAATTACTTGTTAACTGAGTAGATAGGACCAGTATCTCGCGCCAAAAGTTTTCCGTTGTGTGTTTTCTTTCTTTTTTCCATTTATTTCTCTCGTCGCTCAACCGTGAGTCGATGTCGGCCCCGTTGTCTGCGAGCACCCCGCCGTTCTCTCAAGTGTCGAGTAAAGAGCAGACAAACTCTCTATTCTGCAGTCAATGTCACATTCTTAGAAAAAATAAAATGCTTTCTGTAGCCTAAAGAAACTAGTTACGATCACTTAAATGTTTAGAACCACTTATGAAGTGTCCTTTTTTTTTCCTTTTGAAAAATCCATTCCGCGGTTCTGTCCGTGTTTTCTACATCAGGGAAGTCACAGGGCACTGACTGAAAAGGTGGGGGCGACCGGTTCATTGGGACCATGCAGGTGGCTTCCTGTATTACAGCCACTGAGATGGGCCGGATACAGGTGCTGGTGGGACGGCCTGCTATTCTCAACTGTGACCCGGTGTGTGTGTCAGTCATGTGTGGAACGGTCATCCTTATCTCATTCCACACCTCATTCCCACTCTTCTATCTTAAAAGCTTGTTTTCGGTCATTTACTTGCAGATGTTCTCCGAGTCGCCAGTCGCCTTATACATCTACCTCCTGCGGTCAAACTTGGCTTCTTCCCTGTCCCTGACCCGGAACGCAATTTCTTGCAATATAGGACATTTTCTGGGAGAATGCTGTGCCATTTGTGATGCAGCGGGGAGCTCTTCAAAAGTCTCAGCATGTGAAGCACCAACAACACTTTGCAGACCGAGAGCAGAGCAGTTCTCTGCAGCCTCCCATACTGGAGATACACTGCTTCCTCACAACGACTTACCCCTAACTACACAACACAACACAACACAACGCATTTTCACCTGAACTACTTAAAGACGCCACGAAGAGTTTTTCACTGGTCATTTATTGGTCTCAGTTTGATTTTGATGCCTCAATATAACCGATATCATCAAGTGAGACCATCGGTGAGAAGATCAGGGTTTGATTCCCCGCAAAATCTGACCAAACAATTTACGGCATACAGACGGGGACACATAGCCGCAATTACAGATATATCACCTTGTGGATGGTGTATCTTAGAAACAGCTGTTTCAACAGAACACCGCTACACCTCTCACTCTTCTCTACAAAACTAATGACCAAGTTAATCTTCCTCAAAACATGACCACTTTTCTCCACCGGGGCGCACAAAGTAGACACAAGTCAAACAAAGTCCTCATAGCGGCTTTAAGGGTTGGATAAAACCATACATCCCTATGCTCTGACAAGACGTAAAGTTCATGGTCCTGTCCGTCCTCGTCTTGCATGGATAAGCTGGCAACACCGGGTCAACACCGGGTCAACACCGGGTCAGGGCCAGCCAAAGGCAGAGTTTACATGACAGCAGCGATACACAATACTCCTGCATCAGACCAGAGTTAGCAGCTGCCATGAATGTAAACACCTTGGCGGCTGATCTGACCACCTCACAGCCAAGATGCACGACAAATGTGTTTTAAGTGGGGCATCCGGGTCGCCTACCAACACGGGGCTCGGCGGTTCGAATCCGTGTTACCTTCGGTTTGGTCGGGCGTCCCTACAGACACAATTGGCCGTGTCGGCGGGCGGGAAGCCGGATGTAGATTATGTGTCCTGGTCGCTGCACTAGCGCCTCCTCTGGTCGGTCTGGGGGGGGGGGGTGATAGCATGATCCTCCCACGCGCTACCTCCCCCTGGTGAAACTCCTCACTGTCAGGTGAAAAGAAGCGGCTGGCGACTCCACATTATCGGAGGAGGCATGTGGTAGGCTGCAGCCCTCCCCGGCTCGGCAGAGCGGTGGAGCAGAGAACAGGACGGCTCAGAAGAGTGGGGTAATTGGCTGGATACAATTGGGGGAGAAAAAGGTGGAGGAAAAAAAGAGAAGTATATCTTCTGGTTGACCTAGTGACCTGTGGGCCATTGTAGGCCAAAGCAAGATGAATACAAATGAAGTGCATGGCTGTGCTTGGTTACTCCAGCAGACTGTCCAGTTTTATAGAATGGGGCTGTGTTTGGTAATAACGTCTCTCTCACCCGGCCACGACAAAAAATTCCAGTCTCTTTCCTTTTGTCATCATTACTTTGCTACCTTCAGTGTTCCCTGTGGAACATGAGGTTTGCCATGAGGGCAACGTGAGAACCAGAGAGGTTGGGGGTGGGGGAACAAGTGGACAAAAAATGCACACATCATTGTTTTACATGGGTGGCGCATTGGTTAGCGCAGTGGCCTCACAGCAAGAAGGTCCTGGGTTCGAGCCCCGGGGTAGTCCAACCTTGGTGGGTCGTCCTCTGTGTGGAGTTTGCATGTTCTCGCCGTGTCTGCGTGGGTTTCCTCCGGGGGCTCCGGTTTCCTCCCACAGTCCAAAGACATGTAGGTCAGGTGACTTGGCCATACTAAATTGTCCCTAGGTGTGAATGTGTGTGTGTGTGTATGTGTGTGTGCCCTGTGACGGACTGGCGGGCCGTCCAGGGTGTCTCCCCGCCTGCTGCCCAATGACTGCTGGGATAGGCTCCAGCCTCCCTGAGAGCAGGATAAGCAGTTTGGATAATGGTTATATAATGGAGATATATACACACACACACACACACACACACACACACACACATACATATACACTACCGTTCAAAAGTTTGGGATCACCCAAACAATTTCGTGTTTTCCATGAAAAGTCACACTTATTCACCACCATATGTTGTGAAATGAATAGAAAATAGAGTCAAGACATTGACAAGGTTAGAAATAATGATTTGTATTTGAAATAAGATTTTTTTTACATCAAACTTTGCTTTCGTCAAAGAATCCTCCATTTGCAGCAATTACAGCATTGCAGACCTTTGGCATTCTAGCTGTTAATTTGTTGAGGTAATCTGGAGAAATTGCACCCCACGCTTCCAGAAGCAGCTCCCACAAGTTGGATTGGTTGGATGGGCACTTCTTTGAGCAGATTGAGTTTCTGGAGCATCACATTTGTGGGGTCAATTAAACGCTCAAAATGGCCAGAAAAAGAGAACTTTCATCTGAAACTCGACAGTCTATTCTTGTTCTTAGAAATGAAGGCTATTCCATGCGAGAAATTGCTAAGAAATTGAAGATTTCCTACACCGGTGTGTACTACTCCCTTCAGAGGACAGCACAAACAGGCTCTAACAGGTACTATTTAATGAAGATGCCAGTTGGGGACCTGTGAGGCGTCTGTTTCTCAAACTAGAGACTCTAATGTACTTATCTTCTTGCTCAGTTGTGCAACGCGGCCTCCCACTTCTTTTTCTACTCTGGTTAGAGCCTGTTTGTGCTGTCCTCTGAAGGGAGTAGTACACACCGGTGTAAGAAATCTTCAATTTCTTAGCAATTTCTCGCATGGAATAGCCTTCATTTCTAAGAACAAGAATAGACTGTCGAGTTTCAGATGAAAGTTCTCTTTTTCTGGCCATTTTGAGCGTTTAATTGACCCCACAAATGTGATGCTCCAGAAACTCAATCTGCTCAAAGAAGTGCCCATCCAACCAATCCAACTTGTGGGAGCTGCTTCTGGAAGCGTGGGGTGCAATTTCTCCAGATTACCTCAACAAATTAACAGCTAGAATGCCAAAGGTCTGCAATGCTGTAATTGCTGCAAATGGAGGATTCTTTGACGAAAGCAAAGTTTGATGTAAAAAAAATCTTATTTCAAATACAAATCATTATTTCTAACCTTGTCAATGTCTTGACTCTATTTTCTATTCATTTCACAACATATGGTGGTGAATAAGTGTGACTTTTCATGGAAAACACAAAATTGTTTGGGTGATCCCAAACTTTTGAACGGTAGTGTACATATATATATATACACACACAGAAGTATGTGTGTTTTACTCTGATATGACTATAAGCCTCACTCCCTCATGCCGCCTCACCTGTAAATGTTCCCTCAATTTTACACGTCAGGCTCATGTGTGAATGCAAGCCGGAGTCAATAGTCCATAAAAACTGCATCAAGGCAGCACAAAGTAGCGACAGTGTAAACAAAAGACATCAGACTGCCGCATGAAAACGCTTTTACAGGAGCGAGTGAACAAACCACAAGAAGTGCACCGGCAACCTTTACACGGCGTTGTAAGTAGGAGCACATGTATGTCTGGAAAACGGATCAACCTCAGGCCAGGTCCAGCTACATGGAAAACCCACAAGACTAAATAATAAATAATTAAAGAAGTAAAAATAACACCAGAGTTACAGAGGCTGTAGTTTAGACAGAAGACGCCGTCATGTGTCGGTGAAGCTCAGACGGAAGCTGGATGTGTGAAGGGGGGAAAAAAATCACTCTGACAGTTGTAGGTGATTAATGTCTGAAAGCCAGTATAGATTACACTCTCCAACACCAGGTGTAAATGGGGTCTTGGATTAGTCCTTTGACGAAAGACATGATTTACCGCTCAAAGTTGAAGGCTTATTCATTAAAGGGGAAAGTTCGGCTTTTAAAGAGACTTGTCTGATTTATCATAAAGTAGGAGCCGTCTGAGATAGAACACATGCAATATCAATGAGGCCTCGGCTGCAAATTAAATCCCCCGCCACAGGCCTCCAAAGACCGCCAGTTCTACCCAGAGCCCCTGCAAATGTCCTGCCTAACTGGCTGAAAACAATAACAATCAAATTATCCTTCAGTGTATAATAAGGGGACTTGAACAGTTTACAACCAAAATGATTGAATCATTGACAATAAAATACATGAAAAAAATAATACGATACTAGTTATATCTAAAATATATTAATATAGTATAATAATATATGCTATATAAATATATATATAATACAGTACAATATATATGTATATGCATGTCTGGTGGCTGGGCTTTGGCCCATGGGGCCCAGTCGGGCCCTGCCCGAAAAAACAACATGGAACCACCACCCCGTGGACCCACCACACGCGGGGATGAGCATTGGGGTAGGGTGCAAAGCAGGCCGGGCGGCAGGCAAAGGCGGGGACCGGGGCGTACCGACTTCCAGCATCGCAGATTGGTCCTCAGGACATAGAATATATATATATATATATATATATATATATATATATATATATATATATATATATATATATATATAAGTAATACCAATATATAACAACAACAACAACAATAATAACAATAATAATAATCCGCCATACTAAATTGTCCCCAAGGTGTGAATGTGTGTGTGTGCATCGACCCTGTGATGGCCTGGCGGCCTGTCCAGAGTGTCTCCCCACCTGCTGCCCAATGACTGCTGGGATAGGCGCCAGCATCCCCGCGATCCTGGGAGCAAGATGAGCGGTTTGGATGATGGATGGATGGATGGATAGTTATGTCTAATCCCCTTGAAAGCCTTAATTTGTATTCCTATAATTGGGATGACTCTAATTGGTGTATCCATTGATTTTTTTTCTTACATCCATCTTCAGCTTGGATTCTTTATTGTAAATAGTTCACTGGCGATGCAGGAGTTTAATAACTTTATATCGACTATTGTATTTATTCTAATATAATGTAGACGCGAAATGTCTCTGTTAAGAAGTACTTTATCTGAATCTTAAAGTCTTGTGCAAGTGTATGTGTGTGTGTGTGTGTTTGTGTGTGTGTGTGTGCGCATGCTTGAATGCTACCTGTGTGTGAGAGGGGGGTAAGCCCTTGCGCCCATACACTCCAACGAGAGCGTCTCTTTGGACTGAGATGTTGAATTTCAAGAACTGGGGTTGGTCGATATATAGCTGTGACCGCCAAAAGATACCTTGAGACAAACAAACAAGCAAACGAACAAACAAGGGCAGAAATCAGTGTTTATATTTCATTAGTTTGATACTGTGATGTAATGACATCATAACTTGCCACAAGTAAAAACAGTGCAGTAAGCAGAAAAGGCATGAATTGTTTTCTGGTAAATTGTTCATTACACTCCCGAAACTGCACCCATTCTTATAATTTCTAATTATTCTTACAAAAAGAATAATAATTAAATAATAAATAATAATAATAAATAATATTAAAAAATATTAAATACATCTTTCTGTTCTGACAGAGGTAAAGTTAATTTCACAATTGTGTAATAAGTTATACATTGTATGTATTGGTTTTTGTACTTGTTCTTATGAAAACGTGTGTGTGTGTGTATGTGTTAGCATGAGTGTGCGTGTTAGCATGTGTGTGTGTGTTAGCGTGTGTGTGTTAGCATGTGTGTGTGTGTGTGTAAGATACCAGGTGGGACGTCCTGTATTGCTCGCCGCCCTACATCCACCTCTCCTATGTCTATGGTGTTGTTCTCTAGAAGAAACATCTTGCCTGTGAAGACAGGGAGGCAGAGACAAGGAGACACAGGGAGACAGAGTTTAAACATTATAACAGCTACTCACATACACGTCACAGCACTTAAGTCTGTCACATACATACATACATACATACATACATACATACATATATATATATATATATACATACACACACACACACACACACACACACATATATATATATATATATATATATATATATATATATATATATATATATATATTCAAACACAATCAGGTCCAGTTTCACATGCCTTTACAAAAATACCACCACATGTGTATCTCAGACGTGTGGTTGAGACCCTGGGCCCACCAGACCAGCCTGCACCTCCACCTGCAGCATCTTAGCAAACGGACGTCAGCTGATCCACACCCCCTGTTTCAAACTCACTTTTCACAAAAAGCTTTGAAAGGTGATTTTGTTCTCCTTCTCATAATTCTCCCTGGTTCTGCAGAATAACGTAGACGCTAGACTATAGACCCTAGGCCCACCAGAACCACCAAGATGGTCGTTATTATGACCGTTTTGGATTTTCAAGGTTTAAAACTTTGAGGGGGGGGGAAAGATACAGGCCTGCAAGTCCATGAATACTCCTAAAACGGCATATATTTGCATTAAAATGCGTTTTAGATCGATCGCACACAAGAACAAAGTTAAGATAGCCCTACCTGAGCGACCACGCGCGGTCATTTTGGCCGCGGCGTAATTTACGCGTCATCGGGCGCGTCATGTGACGCCGTTTGCGTCATTTCCTTCGCGACGTTGTTTTTTGTTGTTTGTGTTGGTAAATAAGGGTGTACCGCTTTAAGAGCAAGATCTGTGGTCGGACTCTGATTGGTTGGAAGGGAGGGGCGAATGAGGAAGTTGTTGTTGTGTGGCGTGAACGGTATTGGGAGCTCCGCGCAAGTGAAAGGAAATATTATCACTAAGAACTGTTGTGATATATTGGACCTATGTCAACGTTTTGTGGGGCTGTGAAGAAGGATTAAACGTGTTTCCGAAGAGAGAAGACGGTGTCCTCGCCATTTCCAGACGACGTGAACTATTGAACCGTGTTGGGTTGTGCTCCGGAGTTTAGCTAGCTAGCTAGCTAGCACCAGGCAGTGACGGACAGCGCCGGAGAACTTCCGCCCTGGACCCCAAATAAATTCGGTTCCCCTGTAACTTCCGGCGGAGGTAGTCAGAAGACGGAGACAGGAAAAGTAATGTAAACTACTAATAACACACGTTAGCCCCTAGCTAACGGGTGTGACCCTTTAGTCGAGCGGTTAGTGATGTCGCCTTGTGGTGCAGTACACCTCGTATCGAATCCCGCACCGGGCAAGAAAATAACCGGTTACACTAACATTTGTTCGTTTTTTTTTTATTGATAAAATGTCACGTTACGTTAGCTGTTAGATCGGCAATGTGTGTTTTCCGTTTGGTTTTTCGGGCATTATGTCCAACGGACGCACCGTGACTACCACCGAGGCGCTGTTGCTGTATTTACAGGCGTCGGACACCGATTTCAAATTGTTTGAAAAATAGTATTAAAGTTGTTAAAATGTTCATTTTGGTGCCAGCTAGTTTCACAACAGACATACCAACACGTGTAACGCATTAACATCTCAATTGGGTGTTTATCTTGACGGAATATAGAGTTTAAAAACACGGTCGTTTTGGGTAGGAGTGAAAGCCCGGTCATTCCAGTGTTAAGGGGCGGTAACTACACTTTTGTGCGCCATTGGCTTCATTTGCAACGCGTGCGCAGATCCACGCCCCCCTGCGGAGAATGTTGGACCCTTCCCTCGGTACCAAAGTTCAAGCTTGGCGAACTTTGACGACATCAACACGTTGGACCGGTGGATGTGCTCGTTTTCATGGGTGACCCCGATGCTGAAAATTCAGCGTGGTGGACTCCATCTCTTCTCATAGTCTGGCACCATCTGGTGTTTTCCGAGTTGGATTTGGCAGACGACAAGCTCCGGAAGAGAGGCTGCATGGTCTGCTGCGTGGTGGGAAACGGGTTCTTCTCCTTACACCGTTATTCTGACGACAGTTTAGCACAACTGCTGTTCTCCTGCCACCACGACTCAACAACTTTATCAATTTCCAAGGTAAAAAACACCAGAAAGCTTGAATGTTCAGGCAGTAATCAGAACTTCAGTACGGAGGGGGAATTGATGCATTTAGGAAAACTGATGCCAACTTTGTTGGAATTATTTTTACTGTGATCTTTTTTACTTGAATCCAAAAAAAATTCATTTTCAGAAAAAATATAATGAAAATATTTTTTGTTGTACATGTTGTGCAAATATGTACTGCACTTGGTCAGAATATGTAATGGTTTCCTGTTGCAAACCATGACATTATGAAGAAAGAGGAAAGTCACTTTATTTTGGCATTGTTCAGGTTACAATGAAATGTGTTCTCTGAATGTAACCCATCCTATTGTATAGGAGCAGTGGGCAGCTGCAGTACCCGGGGACCAACTCCAGTT
Source organism: Lampris incognitus (assembly GCF_029633865.1). Classification (NCBI taxonomy): domain Eukaryota; kingdom Metazoa; phylum Chordata; class Actinopteri; order Lampriformes; family Lampridae; genus Lampris; species Lampris incognitus. The sequence continues at coordinate 64,777,030 of NC_079215.1, forward strand.
CTTATTTTCAATGCCTTGCTCAGGGGCAAAGCCAGGCGTATTAACCCTAACATCCATTTCTTTTTGATGGTGAGAGGAAACCGGTGCACCCGGAGGAAACCCACGCAGACACGGGGAGAACATGTGAACTCCACACAGAAAGGACCTGGGACGGCCTGGGGTTCGAACCCAGGACCTTTTTGCTGTGAGGCAAGAGCGCTAACCACTGGACCACCATTTTTTTGTCTTTGCCCCCCCCCCCTTTTCTCCCCATTAACCCCCTCTTCCGAGCCATCCCGGTTGCTGCTCCACCCCCTCTGCCGATCCGGGGAGGGCCGCAGACTACCACATGCCTCCTCTGATACATGTGGAGTCACCAGCCGCTTCTTCTCACCTGACAGTGAGGAGTTTCGCCAGGCGGATGTAGCACGTGGGAGGACCACGCTATTCCCCCCCTCCCCCTGAACAGACGCCCCGACCGACCAGAGGAGGCGCTTGTGCCACTGGGCCACCGTGCTGCCACTGGTGAGGTGTTTGTTACAAACAAAAGCATGCATCTTCTGACTTATCAACAATCCCAAAGGTAGCTTCTTTTGTAGTGTCTTTTCTCGGGGAAGGTGTGTAAGCATTTTTTCAGATGACGAGGCCATCTGTGTTACTCGTGGGCAACACCGGTTTGAGGGTTCTAACATTGTACGTCTCAGCATTGCTTTGATGGTAGAGATATTAAAGTTCACCTTGATATCATTAAGGCTCGGGGCGATGGAGGTACTCGCATGCGCCTACACTCCCCCCTGCACACACTCAAGCCCAAACACAGAGACACACACAGACACACAATATGCTAGGCTCGCTACATGCCGTTTCATCTAATTAATGGACTGGTAGAAGCAGCTGGGAGTCATTAGAAGAAACCAGAGAACTGCCTCACTGTGTGTTTATAGGAGAGTGTGTGTGTGTGTAACACACACACACACACACACACACACACACACACACACACACACACACACACACACACACACACACACACACAGAGCTGCAATTGTCATATAAGGAGCAGAAAAGTTCCTTTCTAACTCCCAGTGTCCCAAGACGTAATTAAGAAAAAAAGCTGTTTGATAGAAAAAGAACTGCAAAACTGAAGAAAGTACTCTTAGGGCGTCCGGGTGACGTGGCAGCCTATTCCGTTGCCTACCGACACAGGGATCGCCGGTTCGAATCCCCGTGTTACTTCCGGCTTAGTCGGGCGTCCCTACAGACACAATTGGCCGTGTCTGCGGGAGGGAAGCCGGATGTGGGCATGTGTCCTGCTCGCTGCACTAGCGCCTCCTCTGGTCGGTCGAGGCGCCTGTTCAGGGGGGAGGGGGAACTGGGGGGATAGCGTGATCCTCCAACGCGCTACATCCCCCTGGCAAAACTCCTCACGGTGGTGTGACTCCACATGTATGGGAGGAGGCATGTGGTAGTCTGCAGCCCTCCCCGGATCAGCAGGGGGGGGGGGTGGAGCAGCGACCGGGACAGCTCGGAAGAGTGGGGTAATTAGCCGGGTACAACTGGGAAGAAAAAGAGGGGGAAAAGTCCAAATAGAAAAAAAAGAAAAGTTCCTTGCTAACTCCCAGTGTCCCAAGGCGTAATTAAGGAAAAAGCTGTTTGATAGGAAAAGAACTGCAAAGCTGAAGAAAGTACTGCTATCCTGGTTTAACTCCATTTAAAGCACTTTTATGATGTGAAACTGCATTAATACAAACCTACAGCACACTACAGCGGTTCATTAAAGCTTCTTGAGGGAATTTCAACACTTTGATTAAAAAAGATCCCATACTGTGGGCAATGCCAGTGTAAAAGTAAGAAAGACTTTTCCCTTATTATTAATAATGTTATTTTTCTCAAGTTTCGGGGGTATAAATCATGTAAAAAAGCATATGTAGCTTAATAAAGCTTATACCAACAAAAAGGTCATCATTAATGTGAACATAAATGGTGTCACTGCAGTCGAGAGGTTTTAGTTGTGTCAGCGCAGCCTAATTATCTGTTACATCATACATATACTATAAGAACTAATAAGTGCAGTGAAGGCTTTTATCCGTAGCAAGAATTTAGCAAATTTAGCAACAATTAAATTCATAATGTAGCTCTGGCAGTGCCGGCGAAAGCAGGACAGACTAACAATTCAACATGTATAAATTAAAAAATATTGATTTTAATCAGATTAAGGCAATAATTTAGTTATTGCACCTGCCATGTAAACACCTTAATCCAACGAGTCACCTTAATTCCACTGCCCACCTTAATTAGATTTTTTTGCCCCCCCCCCTTTTCTACCCAATTGTACCCGGCCAACTACCCCACTCTTCTGAGCCGTCCCGGTCTCTGCTCCACCCGCTGTACAGATCCGGGGAGGGTTGCAGACTACCACACGCCTCCCCCCATACATGTGGAGTCGCCAGCCGCTTCTTTTCACCTGACAGTGAGGAGTTTCACCAGGGGGACGTAGCGCGTGGGAGGATCACGCTACCCCCCCCCCCCCGGACGGGTGCCCCGAGAGACCAGAGGAGGCGCTAGTGTAGCGACCAGGACACACACCCACATCTGGCTTCCCTCCCGCAGACACGGCCAATTTTGTCTGTAGGAACGTCCAACCAAGCCGGAGGTGACACGGGGATTCGATCCGGCGACCTCTTAATTAGATTATTGGCTGCATGTAAACATCGTCATTGTCACTGTCTTGTCTGTTCTAATTAAAGCACCAAATATGAAAATCAGCAAAATTGTGAGTCACGACCACGCAGTTTGGAATTAACAACTTGGCCATTTACCGTAAACCCCTGCCAAATTGTTTGTGGAAGTCCAAAGTCTTGGTTACAGTCCCCTTTTGAGAGTATTCCTCTTCATCATTATTGAACTTCAAATATATCCGCTGTCTGTTTAACCATCTAAGAAAGAAAAGTCTAAAACACAATAACAACTTTACGTGTGTCACGTTCGTTCGCTACCAAACAGCTAGGCTGGCACAATCATCCTCAGTACAGACGGAATGGCTGTAACAATACATCACACACAACACCGGTGCACACATAAAGGGTGTAAGTACAGGGGCGTCCGGGTAGCATAGCAGTCTATTCTGTTGCCTACCAACATGGGGATCGCCAGTGCGAATCCCCGTGTTACCTCTGGCTTGGTCGGGCGTCCCTACAGACACTACTGGCTGTGTCAGCAGGTGCGAAGCTGGATGTTGTGGGTATGTGTCCTGGTCAGAGATCACTCTGATTGGCTGTTCAGCTTAGTGCAGAACGTACATGCTAGTTGGCCGTCGGCTGTGGTCTTTCCGGTGTGTTCAAGTGCTACTTTTTGGTCCAGACGGCAGGTGACGTGAGGTCACTCAACAGTCGGCCTTCATCGCCGCTAGTCAGTTTGGTGTGTCTGGGCCATAAGTGACGTCTTGAGTCTCAAATGACTGCAGGTATCCCCACCCTTATAAACAATACAGTGGCATAACGACCAAACCAACGACCGGGTTCATATGCAAATATGGGCGTGACCATTAACTAGAGTTACAATGGCCATGTGTACTATTCACAGAGGGTTGGGGAATGTTTGCAACCACAGCATTGTAAGAGGGTGAGAGATGTACTCTTAGCCCCCCCCCCCCCCAGTTCAGGGATGGTCGTTCCCTCTTCACATAGATGGCCTCTTTGACTCCCTGTTCAAACCAGCGTTCCTCCCTATCAAGGATGGTCACATCCTTGAAAGAGTGGCCACTGACCTGTAGATGGTGTAGACTGTGGAGTCCTGGCCTGTAGATGGTGTAGACTGTGGAGTCCTGGCCTATAGATGGTGTAGACTGTGGAGTCCTGGCCTGTAGATGGTGTAGACTGTGGAGTCCTGGCCTGTAGATGGTGTAGACTGTGGAGTCCTGGCCTGTAGATGGTGTAGACTGTGGAGTCCTGGCCTGACGTGTTAGCTCTCCTGTGTTGTGTCATCCTCTTGGCCAGCGTCTGTTTAGTTTCCCCAATGCACAAGTCATGACAACCCTCCTGGCACTTAACAGCGTACACTATATTGCTCTGTTTGTGCTGGGGGACTCGATCCTTGAGGTGGACCAACTTCTGGTGCAGCGTGTTTTGGGGTGAATAAGCATCTCAACTGTTCTGACACTCCGGCCACATACGGAATCACCACTGGTTTACACTTAGACATCTCTTGTCCTTCTCCTCCCTTCGATCGGCTGGTGCACTGTTTGGGCGTCTTCCTGGCTTTGACAAAGGCCCAGTTAGGATAACCGCACTTAACCAGGGCCTGTTTAATGTGGGATTTCTCCCCCTCCCCAGCCGCTGTGTCGATAGAGACGTTGTCAGCTCGGTGGTACAGTGTCTCGAGGACTCCTAGTTGTGACCAACTGTTTCAGCTTTCTTAGAAGCTCGGTAAAACTTTCCGGTTCGATAAAAAACAGTAAAAAAGTTTGACCAGTGGATAGTGGGAGGTTTAAAGGTTCTTCCCTGCAGAATGTGATCAGAATACTCGAACGTGCAGAACCAGGCTGCCATTTGCAGTGCCATCCTGCTGACTGTGGACCGGTTTGGGCAATAAGCAAATTGTTGCGGGTCCATTAGAGGGGATGTGACTGATTTAATGTGTGCCAAGACTATGTGCTCGAATGCCTTCATGGCCACAGACCTGTAGTCACTGAGGTTAGACATTTTTGCTGTTACGGAGGAGAACAAGCCTTTGGTAATTAAAGTCCTCCCCAAACTGCTGTGAAGTAATGAGGTTTTATATAATCACCCGTCTTCCAGATGAAAAGACGGGTTTAATGTTGTCACTGACATGACATCATCTAATAAAGCCGTTTCGAGCTTCCTTTATGAAAGCTAAAATGACTGGACACCTTTATTTAGCCCGTTTTGGAAATGCACAGAATGGTTATTCCCAATTTACATCCCAAAGTGCTGGATTCCCCCAAGTAAATGGAGAAAAACAATGAATGAATTTATCTTTGGCAACGAAAAGGCAATGCTGTCGGGGACAAATGTTTGGAACAAATTCCCGAGGCCTAATTACAGTACACAGTTAAGGTGAGTCAAAGTCCATGGGAACATGATTATTGCCAGTCTGCGTGTTATTTACTCAGATCACGTGGGGTTTACCATCAGGCGCTAATCCAGGGAGGCATTTAACAGAAATCAGTCGCCACTCAAATCCTGATGGAGACAGTCACCATTTTGGAGGATCAGCCGCACACAAAGTAAATGTCAAAACATTAACATTTATTTTCCGCCCAAGGCTGTTTGCCATTTTAGCTGGTCCAAATACACCCAAAGCAAAGCTGACATCCTCAGTGTCACATATCCCGAAGTCATAGCTGTGCTGCAACCATATGTTCCTCTGTACACAGTCTGGACCACCGTCTCTGTTGCAGCATGGCCACGCTCAATCTGCAGCCAGTCAGTTTTCTTACTGTAAACGTCTACATACAGGTCGCACAAATGAACTTTTCCCACAGCACCTATAGCTTGCAGAATATTCATCTGTTCTGTAGCCAACATTCTCACTGAAAGATGCCCCTTCTTCTTCTTCTGTTGGCCCTTCCTCAGCACATCAATAAACCTCCTCTTTTCCAGCCTCCTTCTCCCAATGAACCCAGCATCTCTCCTCCGCACAGGCCCAAACCATCTCAATCTTGCCTCTCTTGCTTTGTCCAACCTGAGCTGTCCCTCTAATATACTAATCCCGTCCTTCTTCGTCACTTACAATGAAAATCTTATCAACCTCAGCTCTGCCACCTCCAGCTCCACCTCCTGTCTTTTCATCAGTGCCACCATCTCCAAACCATACAACATAGCTGGTCTCACAACCATCTTGTAAACCGCCCCTTTCACTCTATCTGGTATCCTTCTGTCACAAATCACTCCTGACACTCTTCTCCTCCCACTCCACCCTGCCTGCACTCTCTTCTTCCCCTCTCTTCTGCACTCCCCGTGTGTAGAAGAGAGGTGAAGAAGAGAGTGCAGGCACAGTGAGAGGTGAATACTTGTGGTCAACTTTGTACAGCTGACCACAAGTATTCAAGCTCATCCACCTTCATCACCTCCATTCCTTCCATCCTCACCATTCCGCTGTCCTGCCTCTCGTTCACACGTAGGTATTCCGTCTTGCTCCAACTGACTTTCATTCCTCTTCTCTCCAGTGCATACCTCCACCTCTCCAGGCTCTCCTCAACCTGCACCCTACTCTCACTACAGATCACAATGTCATCTGCAAACATCATCATACTCCACGGAGACTCCTGCCTGATCTCGTCCGTCAACGTTGCCCATCACTATTGCAAACAAGAAAGGGCTCAGAGCCGATCCCACTGAAAGATGCACAATGACCCATATATTCAGACTTTCCATGTCTCTGTTTAACATATAATACCCCCCCCCCCACAGCTTGTTAGAGCTATTCGGTCTAACATTGCAGAGGTCCATATGGGCACACTTTGGGCGCTTTTTTCCCTCCTACCTTCCTTCTGCCAAGCACGATGAGCCACCATGTTGTGCTGTAAATTATTCCACCTCTTGGTTTATTTCACTGATGTGGTAGAATTTTGATGTCAGAGTGTGCATGAGTGTGTAATGTCAAAGTTCAGCATTAGCTCAAAATGGAAACACAACTTAACATGATAATGATGCTTTGTGCAGTTGGTAAAAGGAAACATGACCATGGTGGCATTAGCAAAATTCATTTTGATGCAGGACAATTTCTAAAATGGTCACCTTTACCTTCATCTGGAAGCGAGATGCTGAAATGCTTACAGAACATGACTGATAATACAGCATATCAGTTAACAAAAAGCTCAAATCCTATTCAGCAGGTCTTTGCTATAAGTGAGCAGGAGCCCAGCAATGGAGCATCATCCATTTGCATATTCAAGCCATAAATAGGTTTTTCATTTTGTCTTTTTTGGCCCTGTGAAATGGGGGATATCAAAAATGATCGTTGTTATTGACACTGCTTGGCATCCTCCTCATCTTATTCTTCATATGATTCCATCATAGTTCTGTTACCCTCGTTCAATGCTGTATTATGTAAATTGTGTAAACACAACATCCTTTGCACATCTGTCTGTCTTGGGAGAGAGCGATCTCTCCTCTGTTGCTCTCCCTAAGGTTTCTTCCTATTTTTTCTTTGTAATTCGTGATAATGGGCTATGCAAATAAAATTGACTTGACTAATGAGCTTATCTCAGGAGATTTATTTTCCTATTATTTTAATGGCCACAAAATTTTTTAACGGGTTTCAAAATTAACAGCCTCGCAAAACATTAACTGATCTGCCCCTCTACATTCATACCTGTGTATGTGCACACACACGTGCCCGTTTGAATGAGAGGGTGCTAGCATCACCGGGGGTGTGTTTCAGTGGCTCCTGTGTGAGTGTGTCTGCGTTTGAGTGGTGTGTAAAGTGTAACACTGACAATAAAGAACAGCATAGGGGGGGGAAATGACAGTGCATAGCAGCCTTATATTGTGTCAAGAGTGGATCGCTTGGCAAGCCTTTTCTCAAGCACATATACACTTAACTACACAAACGTGAGCGCACACACACGAATACACACACCCTTCACACCTGGATCCTGGCCTTCCTGACAGGCAGTGAGGATGGGCACCACCACCTCCTCCACACTGACTCTCAGCACTGGTGCCCCCCAGGGCTGTGTACTTAGCCCCCCCACACTCCCTGTTCACGCGTGACTGCGTGGCCACACACACCTCCGACACCATCGTTTGTCTCACTACCAAGTTTGCTGACCACATCACCGTCATCAGCCTGGTTACAGAAAACCACGAGACGGCCTACCGCCATCTCGACGTCAGCAAATCAAAGGAGCTGATAGTGGACTTCAGGAAGCTGCGAGGGGAGGACACACCCCCATCCACATCAGCGGGTCAGCGGTGGAGGGAGTCGGCAGCTTCAGGTTCCTCGGGGTGTACATGAGTGATGACCTGACCTGGTCACACCACGCCGGCATCGTTGTCAAGGCAGCAAGACGAGAGCTGTTCTTCCTTCGCGGGCTTAGATGTTTGGCATGGACGCCGGCCTACTCCGCACCCTCTGCAGGTGTGCACCGCCCTTGACCGCAAGGCTGGAGAGAGGGTGGTGAAAACAGCGCAGCACATCAGCAGGACTGAGCTACCAGCCACGCCGGACCCCGACATCCCGAGGTGCAGGAGGAAAGCCCAGCGGATAGTTGGGGACCGCAGCCACCCCAGCCCCAAACTGTTTAATCTTCAACCGTCTGGCAAACGGCACCGGGGCATCCAGGCCTGGACCGACAGGCTTTAGAAGAGCTTTTACCCACAAGCCATAAAATTCTTGAACACAGACTCTGGACACTTGAGCACACACAACACACACACACAACACACACAGACACACATTTCTCTCTCTCTCTCTGCCTCCCTCACTCCTGCAAAATGCACCCACTTCACTATATTCTCCAACGTTCAATTTCTTTTTCTTTGGTATTTTCCCCCCTTTTTCTCCCCAGTTGTATCCACCCAACTACCCCACTCTCTGCTCCACCCCCTCTACCGATCCGGGGAGGGCTGCAGACTACCGCATGCCTCCTCCCATACATGTGGAGTCGCCAGCCTCTTCTTTTCACCTGACAGTGAGGAGTTTCACCAGGGGGATGTAGCGCGTGGGAGGATCACGCTATTCCCCTGAGTTCCCCCTCCCCCTGAACAGATGCCCCGACTGACCAGAGGAGGCGCTAGTGCAGCAACCAGGACACATACCCACATCCGGCTTCCCACCCGCAGACACGGCCAATTGTGCCGGTAGGGACGCCCTACTGAGCTGGAGGTAACACGGGGATTCGAACCGGCGATCCCTGTGTTGGTAGGCAACAGGATAGACCACTACGCTATGCGGGCGTCCCAACACAGTTCACCTTCTGCCATACCACTCCTGCACTATATACAGGTACATTTAACATACGGACAACTACACACATCCCCATACACTGTTTCCATGTCAACTGTTAATTTTATATTTAATGTCTGACTAGTTTAAATTGAAGTTTATTCTTCTCCGGCCTCTGAACACTGAACTTTTAAGGCCACTTTTAGTCTATTTTTATTTATTTTAGCTGCTGGACTCTAAAATCTGTAATTTTACTTATTTATTTTAGGTTTAATCTGTCATGGCGTATTCTTTAGCACTTTTGAGGACGAACTGACGCCTCAGCTTTTCGTTGCCAGCAGTGTCTTCCGTGCTATACTGCTGTGCATTTGGCAAATAAAACAACTTGAAGTTAAGCTTATGGCTAACTTCAGACCCTTCGGAAAATGCTACTTTACTTTTGATATTTAAGAGACTAGATTGTGGTTTCTGGGAGTGAACACGTGTCTGGACACGGAAACGACAAGCTGACATCTGTCTGACGGAGAAGGGACAGCCCTGGTTTGTCAGCCTCGTCCTCTGCCTTCCTGTCAGCACTTCTCGTGTTCATATTCAATTTTCACGGCATGTAGTTATTTTTATGATGCTTTTTGAAGGAGATAAAGGGAGGTGTAGTCATCTCTCTGCTGCTGCGGCTTTTGAAGGATTAATCGTTGGAGGTGCTGTAAGTATTTAAATCAGACAGGATAATGGGTTGGGCTGAGCTGACAGGGTGTGTGCAGATATGAAAACTGCAGTATTACTTAGAATTACCACAAAGCAGGAGACTCCACAGCCTCCAACACACAAGCACAATTTGGTGTTCTTCAGCAATTGTTTTAGATGATGACACATTAACGTTACACTTCTTCAACAGTGACTCAAATGAAGTACATTAATTAATTAATTAATTCATTCATTCATTATCAGCTGCTTCTGTGGGATCGGGTCGTGGTGGCAGCAAGCTAAGTGGGGCACTCCGGACATCCCTCGCCCCAGCAACGTCCTCCAGCTCCTCCTGGGGGATCCCAAGGAGTTCCCAGGCCAGACTGGACATGTAGTCCCTCCAGCGAGTTCTGGGTCTACCACGGGGTCTCCTCCCAGTTGGCCGTGCCCAGTAAACCTCCAAAGGAGGGCGCCCAGGAGGCGTCCTAATCAGATGCCCGAACCACCTCAACTGGCTCCTTTTGACGTGAAGGAGGAGCGGCTCTACTCCGAGCTCCCTCCGGATGTCTGAGCTCCTCACCACATCTCTAAGGCTGAGCCCAGACACCCTACGGAGGAAACTCATTTCAGCCTCTTGTATCCGTGATCTCACCCTTTCCATCACTACCCAAAGCTCATGACCATAGGTGAGGGCTAGAATGAAGACTGACTGGTAAATTGAGAGCTTTGCCTTCCGGCTCAGCTCCCTCTTCACCACAACGGTCCGGTACAACGTCCACATTACTGCTGATGCTGCACCAATCCACCTGTCAATCTCCCGCTCCATCCTACCCTCACTCGTGAACAAGACCCCGAGATACTTGAACTCCTTCTCTTGAGGCAACAAATCATCCCCAACCCGGAGGGAGCAATCCACCAAATGAAGTACAGTTAAAGGACAATTCCACCACAACTTCACTCCTATTTTCACGGTTTTTAGCATCATGCAAATCTTTTCTGATGTCATTTTCCTCACTGGATTAATTTTGGAGATTTTGGACACAGGACCACGGTTGGACTTTATCCCTTTATCCAATGTCCAGAATCTTCAAAAAGAGACCATAAGACAAAAACAATACCCAGGTTTTACAACAAGTTATTATCCTTAAAAACAACTACCAAACAGGAAACACCTCTGTAACCCACTTGTGCAGGAAAGTACACACCTTCTAGGTTCATAGGAGCTGAGAGATAAACAGGGTACCATAAATAAATGTTCAGAGTCTGAACATTTATTTATGGTACCCTGTTTATCTCTGAACTTCAGAGACCACGGTGTAGCTGCAGGATTCAACTTTTACTGCAAATGCAATTATCAGAAATACAACACAATCTACTCGAGCTGGTAATACAGTATTTACCCCAAAGAAAATAATAAATGGGCCCTTTGAAAAATAAGTGTTCTGAGTTAAGTTTGTTTTCAGCTCAACCGTTTTGTTTTGTGATCATTGTGTCTTTGTTTTGTGCCTTATCGGTCGGAGACACAAGGTCTGTTGTCTTCAGTTCTGTCAATTCGGGTGGCTCACCATCAAACATTTCACTGAAGTTTATGGACTCTTTCAGACGTCGCTCGGGAATGATAGAACCTTAACTGACGTTCAACCCAAGTTAAAAAAGAGACTGCAGGGCTTAGCCTGGCCTAAATGGTCCTAAAATCTGATCGAGTCAGAAGGAAACTGTGTCCCAAATCCAAGGGATGGCATCTTATCAACTTTCAGTACAATTGTTTGAATCTTGGCTATCAACTTCCCTGTCTGTGATGTGTCTCTATGTGTGCGTGAGAGAGAGCGAGAGTGAGAGAGCGAGAGAGAGAGAGAGATAGAGAGAGCACGCGACTGTTGGCTGACTACCCACAATGCCATGAATGTCTGTATATCCGAAAATCTGGATGCTCATTTTGCAGCCTGGTATTCAAACATAATTTAAGTATCCAAATTTTATTGCCGTGTTTTGGGAGTTTTCATATACAGTATACCCAGCATCCCCGCGGCCCTGAGATCAGGATAAGCGGTTTGACCAATGAATGGATGGATGCATGTATAGTATATGTTGATAAATGTTCCTGTATTGTAGCTGAAGATGATTCCCAGTGAGTAGAGTCCTTCCGAAAGCAGTTTTGAAAAAGAGAACAGTAGAGTACTGAAACAAAGCAAACAGGAGCCAGAGATTCTTAATGCACATTCGCGTGCAGGTAGTGAAATCTTGACGATGGTTAAACTTCAGTACACCTGGTCTAGTTGGTTTACTAACCTGCTATAATATGTATAGGCAGTCAGCCCGATGCTCCCTCAGCCCTGTGGATTAACTATCGAATAGCTTAGCTATCGAATAGCTTAGCCATCGAATAAGTTAGCTAGCGAATAGGTTAGCTATTGAACAGGTTAGCTATTGAATAAGTTTGAATGGGTTAGCTATTGAATGGATTAGCTATCGAATAGGTTGGCTATCAGTTAAGGTTAAGCTAAGGTAAGCATTGGGTTAAGGTTAGGGTTAGGTAAAGGTTGAGGTTAAATCAGGTTAAGGTAGGTTATATTAAGTTTAGGTAAGTTCAACGAAATAGGGTTGAGGGATCATAGACACACTCCCCATATGTAGCTAAGCTAACTTGTATTAAACCTGTGTTAAAACATTAACTCATATATTTTTGTCAAAGCATATGGGCAAAGAAAGCTTTCCACTCAAATATGTTTGTATATCTATGCAAAGTGTGCGTCTCGTTTTGCTTGTGATTTTATGCCTCAAAATCAGCGAAGACCATGTGAAACTTTCCTGTCAACAATGAGCTGATCCGGGGTCGTCTGGGTAGCGTAGCGGTCTATTCCGTTGCCTACCAATATGGGGAACTCCGGTTCGTATCCCGATGTTAATTCTGGCCTGGTCGGGCGTCCCTACAGACACAATTGGCCGTGTCTGTGGGAGGGAAGTCAGATGTGGGCTTGTGTCCTGGTCGCTGCACTAGCGCCTCCTCTGGTCGGTTGCGGAGCCTGTTTTGGGGGGGGGGAGGGGGGCTGGTGGGAATAGTGTGATCCTCCCACGTGCTACGTCCCCCTGGTGAAACTCCTCATGGTCGGGTGAAAAAAAGCGGCTGGTGACTCCAAATGTATGGGAGGAGGCATGTGGTAGTCTGCAGCCCTCCCCGGATCAGCAGAGGTTGTGGAGCAGAGACCGGGACAGCTCGGAAGAGTGGGGTGATTGGCCGGGTACAACTGGGGGGGGGGGGGGGAACAAAAAAACCAGGAGCTGATCCGTAGTGTTAGCTCCACAGAAGTGAACAGGAAACAGATGACTGCTGTGGGTGCAGTCCGTCACCTCTTAGGCCTTGATTTGTTTCTATTGTGTAGTTAATTTACAACACATATCCGGATGTGTGTTTGGAGAATGCAGTGAATATCCTCAGCTCGAGACAAGGTACTCGGGACAAGCCTAAAGACAATCGTTCCCGGTTCTGCTAATTCTGTCCGGCTCGCTCAACGTCATCTCCGGCACAAAACCCACCACCACAATGCAAATTACCCAGCGCCCCCTGGCAAGGCAGCGGAAGTCAGCCAGTATCACAGAGCAGGTGTGCGGCTTACCGTTGTCTGTGGACACCATGAATGTGTTAGGAGTTGTATCTCTTCCTCCTCCTCCTCCTCCTCCTCCTCCGTTTTCAAACGCTCCATATCCCTCACTCTCCTGCAGCTGCCAGTTTAGTCCGAACAGGTGCATCGCTAAAGGGAGGATACGGAGGGGGGATTAAGAGAATAGGGGATAGACAGGTACCCACAGAAGAGAGAGAGAGGGGAGATGGGGTCCAAGAGAGAGAGAGAGAGAAAAGTTAGCAGTTTGACAAAAAACTAACACACATGCTGCAGGACACACTAGCATATGTTTGTGTGTGTGTGTGTGTGTGTGTGTGTGTGTGTGTGTGTGTGTGTGTGTGTGTGTGTGTGTGTGTGTTCAGAGGAGGGCTGCAGCAGAGCTGTAGTTTTTTTTGTTGTTGTTGCTGTGATCAATTCACAGCTCCCCATTTTAACAAGCTCCCCTAATGCCCTGAAACCCTTAGGCCTTGTGCGTGTGTGTGCGTGTGTGCGCTGAGGGGTTAGTGATGTCGTATTGAGTGTACACCTAATAGTACGATTTAAAAAGACAAACAAACAAGAAAAAACCCCATCCTGATCACTCTCTGAGGCGATGGAGCTGTGTGCACATGCACATCCTGCATCTGCACACAAACCACACACACAAAGCACACACAACAACTCCCTTCATATGCTGTCTGCGGTGTCTCTCGCTCACGCACACACACACACGTGCACGCACACACACATGCACACACGTGCGCGCAAATGAGCAGAACTGTTCCCTCAGTACGCTGGCATAGACGGGGTGGAGTGTTAACAACAAAAGAAGCTGCCGGAAGCTTATCTGACACAACGCAATGCATCATCCACCTCCGCCACCTTGGCTCTTCCTGCATCTGTGTGTGTCTGTGTGTGTGTCTGTGTGTGTGTGTGTGTTCCCTACGGACTGTAAACCGTCTGTTTCTGGCTCTCTGACTCCTTCCTCCCACCTCTCGCTGACTCAGATGAAACCAGATGAAGACCTGGTAAGACTGAATCAGACACAACACAAAGACTGACGTGTGGAGAGAGAAAAAATAAAACAAAACATCGACCCGCCAGCCTGCCCGCCTGCCCGCCCGCCCGCCACTTTTCCTCTCTGGCGCCCGGCCGCCGCTTCAGCAAGATCGAGCTGGGTTCTGCCGGCTGCGGCTCACAAGCCGCAGCGGAGCTGGTCCAGGGTATTGCTTTTGTCCAGGGCCCAGCCAGGTGAACTAAAGATCAGATTCGAGGAGGCGGTCGGTCCACGCCTGGCCTGCCCCCGACAGATAAACGACGAGGTTTAATGATCTTCGCGGCTCTTCCACCTTCACATTATACACGGGTTTCCGCGGTATTGCAGAAATAACGAAGACGGAAGGAGGAAGAAGATGGGGAACAACACTGTAGGACGATGCGCCATTACACATCTGTCTAGGCACGGAATATAACACCAGGGATAAACACATAAAAACACAATACATGACAACCAGACTCATCCCACTTTCCATATTTTCTATTTCAGCCCGCTTGTGCGTGCTCGCGTGGAAATTAAAAAGTGACACCGGAGCGTGTCAAGATGCAAAACGACGCACGGGGCAGGTCTGGAACGATTTAAATGGCAAACGGGCCGCATTTCAAGCGGCGCTCTCTCGCTGCAACAGCCAGCCGGCAGTCTTCACCGTTAACCAGCGCCTCGCATTTTGACGTCTTCAGCCTGGCTGACGACGTCGCTCAGTTGAAACATATCTGTCGAGAAACGTGTCCACTGATTCCACCTTCTTTGAAGTCCCTGATGTGTTTGGGGATACAGTTCCAGAGGGAGGGGGCAGCGATGGGGAAGGCTCTGTCGCCCCAAGTCCGGTACGTGGTACTGTGTGGTGGGGGCAGGAGGTCGACGTCGGAGGAGTGAAGGCCGTGGGGAGGAGTGTGGTACTGGAGCGGGTCTGTGAGGTATGGGGGCCTGGTTATGGAGGGATGTGTGAGTGAGAAGGACTTGGAATGGGATTCATTGTGGGACAGGGAGCCAGCGGAGGTTTTGGAGGACGGGGCTGATGTGGGAGCGGGAGCGGGTGAGCAGGCGGGCAGCAGCGTTCTGGATGTACCAGAGTTTGTTAAGGATTTTGGATGATGAGCCGTAGTACATTCTGGATGTGATGAAGGCATGGATTGAAGTTTGAGAGTGATGGGAGGAGGCGAGCTATGTTTTTCAGGTGGAAAAAGGCGCTTCTGGCGATTTTATTGATTTGGTGTTAAGAAGAGAGGTTGCTGCCGAAAATGATTCCAAGGTTGCGGATGTGTGGGGAATGAGACAGAGTGGAGTTATCGGTGGTAAGGCAGCACCTGTGAGTGGATTTGGTAAGGGATTTGGGACTGATGATGGTCATGTCAGATTCACAGTTTAGTCAGAGGAAGTCGGCTTGCATTCATGATTTGATGTCAGTGAGGCAGTTGGTCAGACTGGAATGAACTGTAGTGATGGTTTTTATGGAGATGTAGAGCAGGACGTCATCGGCGTAACAGTGGAAGTTGACCGACGCATGATGCTACCAAGGGGGAGCATGTAAATGAGGAAAAGGAGAAGACTGAGCACTGAACCCCAGAGGATGGAGGTCTAAGGACAGGATGTTGTGTTGCTGTAAAGCCCCTTGAGGCAAATTTATACCTTTGGACAGAGGAGCAGCGAAGGAGGTGCAGTTGTTGATGCTGATGAACTGTTGTCTGTGAGATGTGACATTAGCAAGGACACGGCAGCACCGGTGATGTTGAGGGAGGATTCAATTATGGTGTGGTTGATGGTGTAAAAAGCTGCAGTGAGGTTGAGGAGGATGAGAATGCTGAGGTGGCCAGAGTCTGGGGAGCAGAGGAGGTCATTAGTGACTTCAAGTAGGGCTGCCTCTGTGCTGTGCTGTGAGTGAAAACCATTGAAATGGTTCAAAAAGGTCATTGGAAATTAGGTCAGCTATGAGTTGGAAGGCGATTTTCTTAAATTTAATAATGATAAGTCTGAGGTCATTCTGTTCGGCCCCCCAAATTCCATCAACCCTTTTGGTACCAATCTTGTTGGTTTGTCAGGTAGTCTTAAGCCGGCTGCTAGGAGCCTTGGGGTAATATTCAATGCTAACCTGCTTTCTCAAGCTAATCTCCAAAAATAGGTCATTTTTACCAATTGCCGATTTGCAAAAAGTTCTCCGCTTGAATATTGCAACACACGTTACTCGACCGTCAGCAAGGGCTCCCTCCACTGTCTGCAGCTGGTACAAAAATGCTAGCTAGTAACACGTGCACTTTAAAATAGTAAAACCAAATTCCTCCCAATATTATGTCATGCCTGTCTACCCCGTTTCACTTTGACATACGTCATGAAACGCAAATCAGACACTCTAGAAATGCTGTTTCAGCTGGACTTTAATGGTAACATACTACCTTGAAGCTCCTTTATATCAATTCAGGAAATTAGTAAGTGACATTGGGCTTAATTAGGCAACATTCTATTTTCCGGGAGGTTAGTCATCAGGGTAACATCTAAATTATCCAGCTTATCAGGTGTAGATTTCAAACTCATTGCGCTGCTCTTTATACATTAGGACCAAGGAAATGCTATATACTGATGTTAACATAAGTCCATCCATCCATCCATCCATCCATCCATTATCTTAACCGCCTATCCTGCTCTCGGGGTCACGGGGATGCTGGGTCACTGGGCAGCAGGCGAGGAGACACCCTGGACAGGCCGCCAGGCCATCACAGGGCCGTTAACATAAGTATATTACGTATATTATACATCATAATATATTACATTATAATAATATAGTATATTATATATTAAGTATATTACATATGAAGGCTTATATCAGTATAAAAAGAGAAAAGCTACAGCAGGTATTGTTCTTCCGTGGATTTAATGCAATGCAGGAATGAGGGGGAAGGAACAGAGAACAATGAGGAGGGAGAGAGAGAGAGAGGCAAAGAGGGGGAGACGTGTCAAGGACCGATTAGAGACTTGGGGACGTTTAGTGAGAGACACCCCCACCCTGGGTCCAGTCCTCGCACCCACCCACCCAGACACACACACACACACCTCTGCCTCATTAAATTAGTGTCATGCTGCGCTAGCCGGGTACCCTCCAGGCCTTCTGCTGAGGAGAGGAGCATGGGGTTATGGGAGCGAGCTGGGCAATCAAAAGGAGTGTACGTGTTCATGTGCATGTGCAATAGAAAAGTTTAAAAGCCACGGCTGGAGTCAAAACACACCTGCAGAAAACGGTTTTGGGACTTAAGGAATCCAGGAGACATCTTTATGAAATGTTAAGAGACAATGTGAAGCAAAAATTGATGTTTTTCCCTCGTCATCGCATTCCCCCGGTCACATTACGCAGCCAATCAACAATTTATAAGTATTGGCAAGAATCTGGCGACACGATACGTATCAGGATACAGCGGTTATGACTCAATACATCGCCGTACTGCAAGAGGGGCGATATAGGCCTGTGTTCTTTGCGCTTATGCTACTTCCTGTCTCAGTTTACGTTGTTGTGTTGGAGTGGAAGAGTCAAATGACTGACGACAGATCACAACACTGCCACCTAGCGGTCGTGGGGGGTTACACACAACACAACACGTTCGTCACGAACCTTCACATGTAAACAATTAAAAATCGATACAGTGGCGTTGAGAATCGATACAGTATCGCAGAAGACGATATCGCGATACTCGAGTGTATTTCTACACAACTTTTTGTGTAGCCCCCTTAACTTCCCCTGAAACGGTCAAGTTTTCGTAATTGCGTCACCGAGTCCGCGCGGGTGGGCGAGCAACATTCCAACCAATGACATCGTCCCGTCGTTTTCACCGTCCAATCAGATCGCACGCCTGCAAACGGCTTGCCCCGCCCTAGCACCCTGTTTCACGTAAGGGATACAACAAGGTGTGTTGAAGGATCTTTGCACGCGGCGTGGAGGCCGAGAAAGTGTCCTTTACCGCTCGCCTCGTCCCGGATTATCCCGCTTACACCACGTCCATCTGGGGGTAAAACTAAATCAGAGGATCAAAACGAGTTATCACCGGTTTTCTGTTGAACACGTTGGACTCAGAACTAACAGGTTACGAAGCAACTGTTAGCTGCTAAGCTAACGCTTTCGGTGTTTACAGGGTTAGCGACTGATTCGGTGTGTTGCCATGGTTACAGCGTAGGAAACTGAGACGGCAATTAAATTTGAGCTGTACTACACGTGCATTATATGCACACACACCCCAGCCAATCAGAAACCAGAGTTCTGTCAATCCAGCAATCAATCAATCAATCAATCAATCACCCAGATCCTGGTAGGATTGAACATACATCACATTACGGCCGTGTGATGCGTCTAGTTTTTTTCCCACCAGGGGGACGTAGCACGTGGGATGATCACGCTACCCTCCTCCCCCCCCAGAAAAGGCGCCCAGAAGGGCCAGAGGAGGCGCTAGTGCAGCGACCAGGACACATACCCACATCCGGCTTCCCACCCGCGGACACGGCCAACTGTGTCTGGAGGGATGCCCGACCAAGCCGAGGAAACACGGGGGTTCGAACCGGAACTCCGTGGTGGTTGGTAGGCAACGGAACAGGCCGCCACGCACCCGGGGGCGCCAGCGTCTAGTTTTTTTTTCTTTTTTGGTCACATTTATTATGCAAACAATCAGTACCACCACCCTAGACCCACACCAACATGTCTGTGGACCATGTCTCTACAGATGGGTGCCGGGTGTGACCACGGACGGGCCTCGTTTACAGAACCGTGCCGGGTGTGACCAGGGACGGGCCCCGTTTACAGAACCGTGCCGGGTGTGACCACGGACGGGCCTCGTTTACAGATGGGTGCCGGGTGTGACCACGGACGGGCCTCGTTTACAGATGGGTGCCGGGTGTGACCACGGACGGGCCTCGTTTACAGAACCGTGCCAGGTGTGACCACGGACGGGCCTCGTTTACAGAACCGTGCCGGGTGTGACCACGGACGGGCCTCGTTTACAGATGGGTGCCGGGTGTGACCACGGACGGGCCTCGTTTACAGAACCGTGCCAGGTGTGACCACGGACGGGCCTCGTTACAGAACCGTGCCGGGTGTGACCACGGACGGGCCCCGTTTACAGAAGGGTGCCGGGTGTGACCACGGACGGGCCTCGTTTACAGAAAGGTGCCGGGTGTGACCACGGACGGGCCTCGTTTACAGAACCGTGCCGGGTGTGACCACAGACGGGCCTCGTTTACAGCAAGGTGCCGGGTGTGACCACGGACGGGCCCTGTTTACAGAAAGGTGCCGGGTGTGACCACGGACGGGCCCTGTTTACAGAACCGTGCCGGGTGTGACCACGGACGGGCCCTGTTTACAGAACCGTGCCGGGTGTGACCAGGGACGGGCCCCGTTTACAGAACCGTGCCGGGTGTGACCACGGACGGGCCTCGTTTACAGAACCGTGCCGGGTGTGACCACGGACGGGCCTCGTTTACAGATGGGTGCCGGGTGTGACCACGGACGGGCCTCGTTTACAGAACCGTGCCAGGTGTGACCACGGACGGGCCTCGTTTACAGAACCGTGCCGGGTGTGACCACGGACGGGCCTCGTTTACAGATGGGTGCCGGGTGTGACCACGGACGGGCCTCGTTTACAGAACCGTGCCAGGTGTGACCACGGACGGGCCTCGTTTACAGAACCGTGCCGGGTGTGACCACGGACGGGCCCCGTTTACAGAAGGGTGCCGGGTGTGACCACGGACGGGCCTCGTTTACAGAAAGGTGCCGGGTGTGACCACGGACGGGCCTCGTTTACAGAACCGTGCCGGGTGTGACCACAGACGGGCCTCGTTTACAGCAAGGTGCCGGGTGTGACCACGGACGGGCCCTGTTTACAGAAAGGTGCCGGGTGTGACCACGGACGGGCCCTGTTTACAGAACCGTGCCGGGTGTGACCACGGACGGGCCCTGTTTACAGAACCGTGCCGGGTGTGACCACGGACGGGCCTCGGTGCCGTGGTGCGACTGCCCACGTTTCGCCTCACTCTTCAGAACCTGATGAAGTGACGCGCTGTCTGTTGTATGTGAAGGGCGAAAAGTTCCCCGCCGTGTTCAAAGCGGCCAGGCACCCCCGCTGTCCGTCTTTCCACCTGGCTTTCTAAAGACCCGGTTTCTCCCAGTCCAGCCCTGCTGATCCCACACACGCTGAGAGGATTACTAGGACCCAGTCTGAAAACAACAGGACTGAAAAGAAAATGGGATGGCTTGGATAAAGTGTGCTTGCTGGTAAGGGGAGTCTGGACTCGGTTATTGTGCTCACAGGAAGCTGGGTGGCTTTGTGGTGGACTTCAACCCAACGTGTCGGGGCTCAGGAGCCGTGTCCCGGCTTTAATGAACAAGTAAGTTAAGAACAGGACACGCCACGTGTAGGGGAACGCATGATCCTCCGGCCTCGTCGAGCATCCCTACAGACACAATGGGCTGTGCCCGCAGGCGGGAAGCCGGATGTGGGTGTCCTGTGTCCTGGTCCACTGCATTAGCGCCTCCTCTGGCCGGTCGGGGTGCTTGTTCAGGGTGGGGGGGGGGGGTGAAGTGGGCTGAATAGCGTGATTCTCCCACATGCTACGTCCCCCTGGTGACTCCACATGTGTGGGAGGAGGCATGTGGTAGTCTGCAGCCCCTCCCCGGATCAGCGGCCGGGACGGCTCGGAGGAGTGGGGTGATTGGCCAAGTACAAATGGGGAGAATAAGGGTGGGTGGGGGGTAGGTAGGTGGGTGGGTGGGTTGGGGGGTAATAATAATTAATTTTAAAAATCCTTTTATTTCTGAAACAGTGAAATAGCACAACTTTCTCTTTTAAAGCCACAAGCGGGAACAAACAAATGAGACCAGGTTTGGAGGATAATGGGGTGCAGGTTTGAAGGATAATGGGGTGCAGGTTTGAAGTATAATGGGGTGCAGGTCTGAAGGATAATGGGGTGCAGGTTTGGAGGATAATGGAGGGCAGGTCTGAAGGATAATGGGGCGCAGGTTTGGAGGATAATGGGGCGCAGGTTTGGAGGATAATGGGGTACAGGTCTGAAGGATAACGGGGTGCAGGTTTGGAGGATAATGGAGTACAGGTCTGAAGGATAATGGGGTGCAGGTTTGAAGTATAATGGGGTGCAGGTCTGAAGGATAATGGGGTGCAGGTTTGGAGGATAATGGGGTACAGGTTTGGAGGATAATGGGGTGCAGGTTTGAAGTATAATGGGGTGCAGGTCTGAAGGATAATGGGGTGCAGGTTTGGAGGATAATGGGGTACAGGTTTGGAGGATAATGGGGTACAGGTTTGGAGGATAATGGGGTGCAGGTTTGAAGGATAATGGGGTGCAGATTTGGAGGATAATAGGGTGCAGGGTTTGGAGGATTATGGGGTGCAGGTTTGGAGGATAATGGGGTGCAGATTTGGAGGATAATGGGGTGCAGGTTTGGAGGATAATGGGGTGCAGGTTTGGAGGATAACGGGGTGCAGGTTTGGAGGATAACGGGGTGCAGGTTTGGAGGATAATGGGGTGCAGGTCTGGAGGATAATGGGGTGCAGGTTTGGAGGATAATAGGGTGCAGGTCTGGAGGATAATGGGGTGCAGGTTTGGAGGATAATGGGGTGCAGGGTGACGTCACAGCCTATACAATACAATGCTTAATATCACAAAAACCCATCCAGCACAAACCATAGATTTTGTGCACAAATCAGCACAAATGCTGCACAACTGCACGACAATATATGTCTTCATGCCGCGGTCACATGGGGTCTCGGCTTCACGGGGGGGTGGGGGGGGTGGGGGGGGTCCTCCGACAGGTGAGTAACGTCACTACGTCTCAACACGGGTTTCACGCTGACCGGTCCAGAACCCAGAACAGACCCGTAGCTGAACTCCACAACAGAGGAAGGAACTGCTCGAAGACCCACGCCGCCGAGCCTTTAACCAGCCGACGGCACGAGGAGCGAGACAATAAACGAGGAGGACGAGGGTCAGAAGAGCCCTGCCACCGGGGGGCAGCGAGGAGGGGCACTCTGAAGTCAGAACAGACCCCCCCCCCCCCCAAACTGTGTAAATCCTCCCCTATGTGAGGCGTTTAAGGGGAAACTCCCTACAATTTTGAAAAATGAATGTCAGGCCTCGCACACACACACACACACACACACACACACACAAACACACACACACACACACACACACACACACACACACACACACACATAAACACACACACACACACACACACACACACACAAACACACACACACACACACACACACACACACACACACACATAAACACACACACACACACACACATAAACACACACACACACACACAAACATAAATCAGGCCGTGTCCAAAACGTTATGTGGATGTGTCAGCGTGTCAAGGACAGAGGTATTATCTGTGTGAAGCCATGTGTGAACACCACTGTGTGTGTCTGTGTGTGCGTCTGTACCCCCACGTGTGAGCAGAGAGAAGTGTATTTGTGTGTGTGTGTGTGTGTGTGTGTGTGTGTGTGTGAACAGTATATGTACATGTCAATCCTCAAAATCCCAGGAAGCTCTCGACAGATGCCTCCAACAAAAACATCTCTGTAACAACCCCACATGAGGGAGCCCACCCCTTTACACACACACAGACACACACGGTCAAACACACACACACACACACACACACACACACACACACACACACACAGACACACACACACAGACACACACAGACACACACACACACACACACACACACACACCGCCACACACACAGACACACACACAAGCAGCGTCTGTGGTTATCCAGGACCAAGCACCATATGAGCTCTAATATGACTTGCTTCTGTTCATCACGAGAGCACCACTCCTTCACACAGCTTCCTCTCTTCCTCTGCTCCATCTCTCCTCCCCCTCTTCCTCTGCTCCATCTCTCCTCCCCCTCTTCCTCTGCTCCATCTCTCCTCCCCCTCTTCCTCTACCCCATCTCTCCTTCCCCTCTCTCTCCACTCCATCTCTCCTTCCCCTCTTCCTCTGCTCCATCTCTCCTTCCCCTCTCTCTCCACTCCATCTCTCCTTCCTCTCTTCCTCTACCCCATCTCTCCTTCCCCTCTCTCTCCACTCCATCTCTCCTTCCCCTCTTCCTCTGCTCCATCTTTCCTCCCCCTCTTCCATCTCTCCTTCCCCTCTTCCTCTCCTTCCCCTCTTCCTCTACTCCATCTCTCCTTCCTCTCTTTCTTTATTCCATCTCTCCTCCCCCTCTTCCATCTCTCCTCCCCTCTTCCTCTGCTCCATCTCTCCTTCCCCTCTTCCTCTACTCCATCTCTCCTTCCTCTCTTTCTTTATTCCATCTCTCCTCCCCCTCTTCCCATCTCTCCTTCCCCTCTTCCTCTGCTCCATCTCTCCTCCCCCTCTACTCCATCTCTCCTTCCTCTCTTTCTTTATTCCATCTCTCCTCCCCCTCTTCCATCTCTCCTCCCCTCTTCCTCTGCTCCATCGCTCCTCCCCCTCTTCCTCTCCTTCCCCTCTTCCTCTACTCCATCTCTCCTTCCTCTCTTTCTTTATTCCATCTCTCCTCCCCCTCTTCCCATCTCTCCTTCCCCTCTTCCTCTCCTTCCCTCTTCCTCTACTCCATCTCTCCTTCCTCTCTTTCTTTATTCCATCTCTCCTCCCCTCTTCCATCTCTCCTCCCCTCTTCCTCTGCTCCATCGCTCCTCCCCCTCTTCCTCTCCTTCCCCTCTTCCTCTACTCCATCTCTCCTTCCTCTCTTTCTCTATTCCATCTCTCCTCCCCCTCTTCCATCTCTCTTTCCCCTCTTCCCCTACTCAATCTCTCCTTCCCCTCGTTCTCTACTCCATCTCTCTTTCCCCTCTTCCTCTACTCCATCTCTCCTTCCCCTCGTTCTCAACTCCATCTCTCCTTTCCCTCTTTCTCTAATCCATCTCTCCTTCCCCTCTCTGTCCACTCCATCTCTCCTTCCCCTCTTCCTCTACTCCATCTCTCCTTCCCCTCTCTCTCCACTCCATCTCTGCTTCCCTATTTCTCCTCTCCATCTCTCTTTCCCCTCTTCCTCTACTCCATCTCTCCTTCCCCTCGTTCTCAACTCCATCTCTCCTTTCCCTCTTTCTCTACTCCATCTCTCTTTCCCCTCTCTCTCCACTCCATCTCTCCTTCCCCTCTTCCTCTGCTCCATCTCTGCTTCCCCTATTTCTCCTCTCCATCTCTCCTCCCCCTCTTCCTCTGCTCCATCTCTCTTTCCCCTCTCTCTCCACTCCATCTCTGCTTCCCCTATTTCTCCTCTCCATCTCTCCTCCCCCTCTTCCTCTGCTCCATCTCTCTTTCCCCTCTTCCTCTGCTCCATCTCTCCTTCCCCTCTTCCTCTGCTCCATCTCTCCTTCCCCTCTTCCTCTACTCCATCTCTCCTTCCCCTCTCTCTCCTCTCCATCTCTCCTCCCCCTCTCCTCTACTCCATCTCTCTTTCCCCTCTTCCTCTACTCCATCTCTCCTTCCCCTCTCTCTCCTCTCCATCTCTCCTCCCCCTCTCCTCTACTCCATCTCTCCTTCCCCCCTTCCTCTACTCCATCTCTCCTTCCCCTCTCTCTCCTCTCCATCTCTCCTTCCCCTCTCTCTCCTCTCCATCTCTCCTTCCTCTCTTTCTCTTCCACCTGCTCTTCTCTGAACTCTTACTTTACTCAGGAGGCCCCCTTAAATTTGCATTTTCACACACACAGTGGGATAGAAAATGATCAGGACCCAGCCACTGAGGACACACAAGCCAGCACATTCTTAGTGCCGGTCCCAAGCCCGGATAAATGGGGAGGGCTGCACCAGGAAGGGCATCCGGCGTAAAACCTTGGCCAAATCAAATATGCGGACCACAAATCAGATTTCCATACCGGACCGGTCGAGGCCCGGGTTACCAACAACCACCACCGTACTGTTGGCCAGCAGGATGCTGGTGGAAACTACGCTACTGTTGGGCGAAGGAGAAGGAGAGGAGGGAGGGATGTCCAGAAGCAGCAGGAGAGGAGGAAGGGTAGGAGTGTGGAGGTGAGAGTTGGAACTTTGAATGTTGGCACGATGACTGGTAAAGGGAGAGAGCTGGCTGATATGATGGAAAGAAGAAAGGTAGGCATACTGTGTGTGCAAGAGACCAGGTGGAAGGCCAGGAGCACTGGAGGTGGGTTCAAACTCTTTTACTATCTTATGGATGGGAGGAGTAATGGGGTAGGGGTAACCCTGAAGGAAGAGTATGTCAAGAGCGTGTTGGAGGTGAAGAGAGTGTCAGGCAGAGTGATGAGTATGAAGCTGGAAATCGAAGGTGTGTCGATGAATGTTGTCCGCGCATATTCCCCAAAACTGGGTGTGAGATGGACGAGAAAGAAGAATTCTGGAGTGAGTCGGATGGCGTGGTGGAGAGGGTACCCAAGGAGGAGAGAGTGGTGATTGGAGCGGACTTCAATGGACATGTTGGTGAAGGGAACGGAGGTGATGAGGAGGTGATGGGCAGGTATGGTGTCAAAGAGAGGAATGTGGAAGGACAGATGGTGGTGGATTTTGTGAAAAGGATGGAAATGGCTGTGGTGAATATATATTTCAAGAAGAGGGAGGAACAAAGGGTGACGTACAAGAGTGGAGGAGAGTGCACACAGGTGGACTATATCATATGCAAGAGGCGCGACCTGAAAGACATTGGAGACTGCAAGGTGGTGACAGGGGAGAACGTAGCTAGACAGCATCGGATGGTGGTCTGTAGGATGACTTTGGAGACCAAGAAGAGGAAGGGA